>NC_092798.1:48102411-48402411 GCF_918797505.1 Bemisia tabaci
GTCTTGTGCATGTGCTCAGGGCTCCGGTCTGCACATACACGTCATTGACGAACCGACACGTCAGCCGAACGACTCCGGTTCGTTTTTCAGCACCGGATATTCCTTTCCGAGTCTCTTCCCTTTTAGCTGTCCTATTTCAGTCTTGTCGGGCTCTTGTCCATCGGAATAGGATTGTTCAACTCCAAACAAAGGAATACATTTGAAAGATCGTCAAGGATAGATTTTGTCTCCTTCATTGACTTCTTCATTTTTGGGAGGGTCACCGACTGCCCCCCCCCCCCCCCCAAGAGCCCCCACTGTTGTGTTGCGTCGGTGGTCTGCACGAGATCTCTCTCTATAGAGAGACCACGGGCGACCACTGTCCGACACAACAGTCCCCCCCCTGGAGTCCTGTGACGTCAGCTCGAGATATCTCTCTTTAGAGACGTCCCGTCGGCTGACGTCGCGACGCTCCAGAAAACGACCCCCTTTCGACCCTAATCAGGGTCATCACAATTCAAGCGACTTTTTTTCCAGTGAACCCTTCAATAAAAGGCTATTTCAACAACATGATCCATTTTAAAACCTGTAGAAGTTACCAACAGGAAAGCATCCGCGCAGAGATCATAACTAATAGAATTGGAAGTGGACGAAAAAATCGTCACAAAAATCGCACAATACACCAATCCTAATCTTCGCATCGGATTGACACATTACTTGGGCTCTTCTATTGCTCTAATATTTCGGAAAAATAACTCACACACGAACCAGTTTCTATTTAGAAATAAATACTAATTAGAAATTAAACGTGTGGTAATTTTGTACTTTTCTGCAGAAAATGGAGTTGGTGATCTGTGTCAAGAAGATTTTGATCTCGATAAAGTTCCTAACTACTTGGACAACTGTCCCAACAATTCAAAAATATATTCAACTGATTTCAGGTAAGTACTCTGATCATTGAAACATTGTATCAAATTCACTCTGTTTTCATTTTTATCTTCGAGACTATGAAATTAAAAGCTTATGGCACCCTCTAAATATCCATATATACTGTAATGTCTGTAGTTGATGGTAGTATAAAATACTTGTTTGTTGAACTTGTACGTTGTCTACAAGTTCAATACTTAAGTTAGTGCTAAAAGTTTCACCGTTTCACCAAAAAATAGTGCATGCGTTCCCAGTAATTTTCTAAAAAAATTAATTGCTTTTGCAATAAGGTTCTCCAAAATAAAATGCTTACGCGGTGATTTTGTTAAAAATTCAACCATAAAACCGTATAATCTTCTAAAAAAGTCAACGCAGTTTTGCAGAAGTCAGTGCGTTTTCTCTTATTTTTAGAGAATAGCAACATCTTTGTTATACGTTTTCGTAAAAAAACAGTGCGTTGGGCGTTCGTTTTTTAAAATAAAACCGATTTTTTTATATATTCTTGTAACCGCAAGTTCGGTTCGTGTATAGCCGAACTTATTTTATTCGTTCATTTAATATCATAAAATCTGTTCCACGAAATGCTCGGATACGCGAACTGAAAGTCACGTTTGACGACAGGTTGGTTGGAATGATATAGAACACCGTGTTCTCCTTCATTGCATGCAGAGGCAATTGTACCTATGTGGAAGTCGAAATAGTTGTATAACGCGTTTCGCCTTATCTAACTATTCTTCTCTTAAGTTAAAATCTCTGATGAGCCTCTTCGGAAGTTGGATAATAGTTGTATCGCGCGTTTGGCCTCCATCCAACTTTTCTACTACTGCGTAAAGTCTCTAAGTTAGCGGGAAAGATTTTCTCCTTCATTGCTTGGGAATGCAATTTTACCTACTTAGAAGTCGAAATAATTGTATCCCGCGTTTCACCTCATCCAACTTTTCAACTCCAGCGTTAAAGTCTCCAAGATTCTCCTTCATTGGGTGGGAATGCAATTGTACTTAGTTGGAAGTCAAAATAGTCATAAACACTTCCCAGTATCTACTGATCATAATAAATTCATTCACTTGAGAATGTAGGGCAGGTAACTTGCACAAAAAAAATATTTTAAAAGGCGAATTGATGTTAATAAAATTTCATTCTATGGATAGGATTAAAACATTTGTATTGAGGTGGAATCAAATTCATTTTCGTTATTTAATTTTTCAAATTCAAAATGCTTTAATGATTACATATTTTTCATTGCAGAACATATCAAACAGTGGTTTTGGACCCAGAAGGAGACTCGCAGATTGACCCTAATTGGGTCATTTACAACAAAGGAGCTGAGATTGTCCAGACCATGAACAGTGATCCAGGTTTAGCAGTTGGTAAGGACATCTCCGAAATAGGCTCATTAAATTGCTCAATTTAAATGGATAAAAAAAAATTAAGCTACGATGTCACAAACCCTAAAATTTCAACTTTACGGGAGACGCAAATAATAGATTAACTTCGGCCGGAGTTGTGCACTCAGCTTGAATTTCGCCGCGTAGGGGGTGACTGCGTTCATTAAAAATAATTTAATAACATTTTAGGTAAAATTAATTTTTAGTAAGGAAATTGACGCCTTTGATACCACGTGCTATTGGAAAAATGTTAATTTAAACTTACATCTGCTGAATAGTTAATTAGTTCTGCATATATTATATTGATTAAAAAGATATAAGTAAACCAAATTGTAAATAAGTAAAATTTTTAAAATTTAAACAATCTTACCAATAAAGATGTAAATTTCTGTCAAAAACTAGGATTAGATACCCTACTATTTAGAATTAATATAATTAAGGTAGTAAAAGAAAATCTTCAAACTTAAAAAAATTTGGCGGTAGCTTAACCTAACTAAAGGAATCAGTAAAGCATCAGTAAAGCATCAGTAATTACTCTTGTGAGGCATGAATTTTCTATTTTTGGAACTAAAAGTCATACGAATTGGAAATTGCAGTTCCTCTAACGTCAGTTCGTGACACTTACAAACTGCTCAACACTAAAAAGGACCTACTACTGTAAAAAATTATACCCACCAATAAGATTGTTTTAATTCTTTTGACTTTTCAAAACTTCAATTTTAAATTACAGGTTTTGATGTATTTGGAGGGGTAGATTTTGAAGGAACATTCTTCGTTGATACAGAAATTGATGATGACTACGTTGGATTTATTTTCAGGTGAGCTTTGTCATTTCCTTAATAAACTTTCTCACTTTACTTGTTCTCCTTTTCTTTTTTACTTGTTTTTTTTTAATGGTTTTCTCGGGCTATATTTTTGAATACGGCCTACGCTCACCTATTAGGTAAAACGAAAAAAGGTGGGTATTGGAACAATTTTTCAGTAGGAGAATTCAATCCGATAAGCCAAAGCACGAACACATGCAATAGTGCACATGGAATATGCAATATTATCATCAACTTTCTTGTGGAAATCCGCGATGTGTAAAATGTTTGGTTCCTTACGGAGCCAAAGCGGTAGATACACTTGCAAGTTACCCGCGCTTGTTGAAAGTGAAACACCAGTAGAAAACCAGTATTTCGATCACTTGACGTCGAGCTATCGAAATCCACCTTGCCTATTGGTGTTCCACTTTCAATAAACGCTTGTAACTCGCAGGTGTATCCGGGCCTTAAGTATCTGCATTAATCTACTCAAACACGAGAAAGTCGGATGGAATGTAAATAGCTTGTAGACAATTTGATGCTTATATTTTAACACGCAAAGAAATACGAGAAAAGAAATTAATATGGATTATAGGCAAGCAGGAATAATTAATCTCAATATTGCCATAGCACTTTTCCTCCTAAAAACAATACTTTTTATTTCAGTTACCAAGATAACCACAAGTTTTACACTGTAATGTGGAAGAAAAATACTCAAACATATTGGCAAGCAACACCATTCAGAGCGGTTGCAGAGCCGGGCATTCAGCTCAAAGTGGTTCAGTCTTCCACTGGTCCAGGGCAAATGCTACGAAATTCCCTTTGGCATACTGGTGATACAGACAGTCAGGTAAATATGAACCGAATCAAATTCTATTATTCACTTTATGACGGATGACAGAGGTGCACCTATTCTTGAGAATAACGAAGTGCTTTAGAAAATTCAGATGTAACTTCCGTTGAAGAGTTGTCACGATTGTTTAGCGTCGGATGTACCTCCTCTTTTTATGACACCCTTTAATTTCAACCGATTCTTAGGACCGTTTGGACCACGTTTAGCAGAGAGGGACCAACCCACATCGGCTATTGCCAAATTTTACCGGGCAATTTAATTGTTTATAAGAGCACGTTTGCGCAAATTATGCAGAACATTCGCTGAAATTTGCATAAAAAATCGAGTTAAATTTGGGGATAGCGGATGAAGCTTGGTTCATCTCTGCTTAACGAGGTCCGTATAGTAAACTTCTCAGTCTGCCACTTGCCATACCAACCATTCCAACTAATGGAAAAGCAGAGCTTATTTAAGTTTTTTTGTTTTGTTCTTTTTTACCAGAGATATCATGTTTTGCTCACACCACAAAAGAGGCATACCTCACTTTTAATCTAACATGTGCCTCAGCCTCAAATTTATGGTGAATATTTTGCGTTGCGACAAAAAATCCTGAAATTTTAATTCCTTTCTCGAAGGTTCGTCTGCTATGGAAGGATCCTCGGAACGTGGGCTGGAAAGAAAAAGTGGCCTACAGATGGCTATTGCTGCATCGACCTCGCATTGGTCTCATTCGTTTGCGAATTTTCGAGGGAGAAAACATGGTTGCCGATTCTGGTAATATATTCGACTCGACATTGCGTGGAGGCCGTTTGGGAGTCTTCTGCTTCTCTCAAGAAATGATCATCTGGTCTGATCTAGTTTACAGATGTAATGGTACGTTCTTCTTAATTATATTTAAAAATGGACTATGACTATATCTTTTGCTTTAAGAGGCCCACAGGCTAGTAAAAATAGGGTCACATCCTTTTAAAGAAAAATTAAACTTAATTAAAAGGGGACTTGAGACCATTAACATTAAGAATACTAGCGAAATGCCCGTGACTGGAGTCACGGGTCTAGAGGCCGCTAAAATATCTATAACCCCGAAAAAATGGTGGTAGGGGAGCAAGACATGCCATAAAAGAAAATGATAAAATCGATAGAAAAATTAGTTGAGGGGAGAGGGTGATGGAGCTAAAAAAATGAGCTGGAGGGGGAGGTAGAATAAATGCTGGCAAAAAAATTAGAACTAACCTAGCAATGATTTAATAAAAAAAAGAAAGAAAAAAAAATGAAAAAAAAGAAATTGAAATAAAACATCAGCTGATAGCAAATAAAGGTTACCAAGGAAACCAAGGAATGGAACTTTCATAAAAACAGATTAGTGGAAAACAGTGTAAGTAGGGCACTTACGTTAATTACCGTTTATAAGTAAACGGTAAGTGCGATTTGACCAAAAATCTATACAGTTCTTTATGAGACCAAAACGGACGAAGTTACAAAATTTGAGTAGGCTAACGTAAATCTAACGATAGTTATCGTGAACGAAAGAATTGACGACATAGGTCGGGTAACTATTATAGGTGGGATTCTGCTATGACAAGAGAGAACGCCCTATAAGCCTTCAGACGTTGCCATATTTTCTTCAATAGAAATCACAATTTATAATTTTTTTTGTCAGAAAAGAGGAATTTTCGGGAAAATATTCTCCCGGAATGTAACGTCCGTTTTCACAGCTCCAATCCCATTTTGAATCCATTGGAAGTGATGCTTTCCTCACTTCACCTAACTTTTACAGAATATCTGACTAACAAAACTATACAGAAGATTGACGAATAGATTGACGAATCATTTTGATTAGATATTTCATAGGATAATTAGTTTTAGGTTATTTTTTGGAATTGGAATTTTGAATATTCGTGGCACAACAACACCGAAACAAAAGTGAAGTTGATTTAACATTCTGAATGTGAAGGAAGTGTGCGAGAGCTTGTAAAATGCTGAGTTACCCGCCACATAACTTAGTTTTACATCTTGGCATTGCTAAAGTAGCTGATGCAGCGGGTAATTCAGCGTTTTATAAGTTCTCGCGCACTTTGTATACATCCAGAATGTTAAATCATCTTCCTTTTTTTTCAGTGAAGTCAACAATTGTACAAACTCCTGTCTCAGTTTAATTTTTCCTGTGAATAAAGTGCTCAACTTGTGATTTTCAGATGATGTACCTGAGGCAATCTACCGAGAACTTCCCCCTAGACTGCAACATGAGGTTCATATTGACACCAGTAAGCCGCTGCCAAAGAAATATGGTCTACCGTGATAACAACTTCAGAGTGTTCAAATTTCTAGGGAACATACCAAGTGCCATACTGATGATTTGTCAATTTACCAGGGTTTTTTTTTCAGGCATGTAGAACCCTGATAATCTACGAGTTATTGCATAGCATTTGACTTGTTTGGGTACACAAAATTTCAAGAAAATCACTTTCTCGGGTTCTATCAAAATAAAACAATTGAAATAGTAAATTTAGATTTAGGAGGATTTTGTTTAAATTAAAATGTCTATACATAATTATGTTATATTCAATAGAAAAATATTTGGGATCCGAATTTTTCAACACTCTTTCGTAGTTTTAAGCCTTGCGTGATTAATGCAACTTCCTTTTGTCATATCCCACCGTTGTATTTGTATTTTTGGCAATCTCAACTAATGATGATTAAGTAATTAACATTCTGATTAAAAAGATTTTAAGGTTTAGACTAACCTATTTCTTTAAATTTTGCGTAGACATTTTACTTATCGATTTGTTTTTTACTCTGTTTAAATTTATGAGAGAATTTTTGTTATTTTTGTGTTGTCTAGGAAATGATCGGTTGTAAAATTAGTTAGTATTAAAAAAACTTTATTTTTTATTTCTCACAGAATGATTCAACTGAACCCTGACTGCTTGATTTTTTTGCCTAGAATAGAATAGTGCGTGCTTGCTAAATCCCCGCATACATTTTCGACAAATGACATTGAATACAAGCAATAAAAAGCGAGAGTTTATCAAGTATTGTTACCAAAAAATTAGACTCAATAGCCAAGCTTTTCGACTGATTTTCACAAAGAATGACAAAACTCCAATTTTACTATTCATTTTAGTTTCTTGGCAAAAACTCTCGGATGCCGTAGTACAGACCAACAAAGCAGAGGATTAAAATAAAATTACTGCAGAAATTTTCTGGAGTAAATGTTTCTTTCATCTGTGTATGAGTTATGTGTAAAATGTGAGGTTTGTTATCACTACAATGTAAATTTGTAAAATTTTTCATGAAATTTCTGATCTTCATAAAACTGATTTTGATTTTAACTGACTCTTGTGATAGGAGACATTGAAGAAAAACCACTTTAAACTGGTTTCATCATACTATCTTGTAATCCTCTCGTTAAAGAGAAATGAAAATGTTGTTTCGTTTCTTCCATTGAGGAGCTTTGCAGATTAGTGCTTGCTATAAGAGAAGAAAAAGTAATCAATACCTGAGCATTGTTTCTGTTGCAGACTTCTGTTGGTGAAAAGGAGAACATTAATTTTGTAAAAATAGACTGAAATAAAATACAAAAATGGATGAGAGCTGAACTAAATAAATAAGATGGTCACTCCTGTTTACCTCAAGTGTTATTATTATCGTAACTTTTTTGCTTTCAGAGACCTTAATGAACTACTTTCATGACTTAAATCGAGTATGTTCAATCAATCCATCAAAGAGGAATATATCAGAGAAATGGGTCTGTTGCAAGCAAGCGATACAGCTAACTAAATAAGGATCAATTCGCTCGAAAATCACAAAAGGCACTACCAAAAAGTCTTAAACCCACTCCTCAGCGCGCAATCTACGTTGTTTTAGCTTGCTTTATCAAATTTACGGCGTATGCGGGCAGTTTTATTTTTTTATTTTTTTATTTTTTTTTTTTTTTTTTGGTGGCTGACAGTCATACTCTTTTTTTAACTGAAGAATTCGCCCTCTGCTGCGTCTGAAGAAATTTTTGTTACGGATTTGTTGTGCGTGCTGATTTCAGCTCATAACATAGGTAACTTCCAGGACTTTATGTCCACCTACCTTTCGTCCATTAAATAAATGTCCACCGCTATTTATGTCCACTAGACGTTAGGTCCAGTCTTTATTTAAGTCCACATGATTTAATGTCCAACCATGAATTTGTCCAAAATTGTTCAAATTGTGGACATATTATGTCCACATTTTTTTCCTCTCATTTAAATGACAGGAACCACCTTAAAAATAAATGCATACTACTACTACCTTCATTCTTAAAAAAATTTCATTCATGAATCAAGTCATGAAAAAGAACAGACTCTAAGAGCAGATAAAAACATATGTTCATGTGTACACTGTACGGATATGATAAGATGAAAACCGAAGCTGGAGCCTAGGAAACGCTCCAATGCCAAATTAAACATTTTTCAGTAACAGATGCAGTCAAAATTGAAAGTCCTCTTTAACTAGTTATTTCGTGCGCCTTTAATCTTGTAGGATACTGTGCAACGCCGCTGACGCGAAATAGTCGCTTAAAGCGTTGCGGCGCGGCAGGCAACCAGCGTGACACGCGCATAGGCGCCTACAAACCTAACGGGATACTTCACGCGTTGCGCAATGCGTGAAGTATCCCGTTAGGTTTGTAGGCGCCAGTGCGCGTTCTGCGCTGCTAACACGCCGCTCCGCTCTGTGTTAGGCTCTAATATTTAAACTCGCGGAGTCAGCGTTTTTCAACTCATGATTTTGAAATGTTTGAAAACTCTGCGTGAATTATTCTTATTTAAATTGATGAAAAAGAAATATGTACTACTGGAATATATAATGTGTTTTTTTGTAAATACAATAGTGGTTCCGTATCAAATTTAATGAAATCCAAAGCATTCGAATTTATTTTTTTATGTTTTGGGCTTTTACTGTGCTGCAGCGTGGTGTAAGCGCAACCAAACGCTCAAAATTGGTCGTATTTGACTCAAGGAGGTCGATGTACAAATAAATTAAAAACAAAAAATTGCGTGCTTCTTAGTTTTTTCCTCTTTTATTAATTTTTGTATAATTTCTTTCATCACAACTACGGCTCATTGAGATTCATATCGATGCCATTGCTTGGAAAAGGTTTTACAAATATTTACCACGTTTTAAAAATGTAAATGTTTTTAAAATGAAGTAATCAATTTCATTAAAAAAAGAATGTACATTTAAGGCATATTTTATATCGGAAATTTCAAGGATAAAAATGAAACCAAGTATTTACCAAAGACAATTTGAAAAGATGAATCAAAAGAAGAAATTAACATTTCATTTAAAATATGAGTTACGATAACAACACCTCATTCTCTCTTAATTTTCTCATTTCGATATTGTCAATATAATTTTACACACGGACTAAAATATGACGCTTGAATTTGATTTTAGTGGACTTTACATTTATTGACTTAAGTTAGTGGACGTTTAAGTAATGGACTTAACAATAGGGTGGGCTTTAGAGCTGTGGACGTAAAAAGTGTGGACGAAAAGTCTGTGGACGTAAAGAAAGTGGACATAAAGTCCGTGTACCCATAGGTAACTTGACTCTATAGAGGGTCTTATGTGCGAAAGCAATTCGCCCTCAGCTGCGTTTGCAACAATTCAGTGGTGAAAGTGCAGGAGTGCCTATATCGGAAAACACGATTTTCCAGGAGAGTAAAAAAGTATACATTCCTCTTTATTGTTAGTAGAAAAGTAATAATTCTTGAGGATAGCAGGAATAAGATGTTTTTTCAGACTCCATCAGCATTTGGAATAATTTCTCGAACTGTCAGAAAATACGGCAGAAATGCCGAGATTCGCGTTTTAGGCCCTAAGAATTAACACTTCATCGCGAGATACGCATTTTTGCAATTAGTGTTTTAAACCCGTTGTTGGCGGATTTGGATCATTTAAAGACTGAAAAAAGAGTTTCAAGCTTACAATTCCTTATCAGATAAGATTTAGTTCGATCACATATGGCCAGATCAAGCATTGTATGATTGGAGAATGACATTTGATCACGAGATACGCATTTCTGCAATGGAGATGTCGCATGTGTGAGGGCTTTGCGATTTGATCATCGATTCTTACGTAATAGTTCGCGAGAAACACGATGGTGCCACTGATTTTCTCTGAATAATCATCTCTCAAGCTCAATAAAAACTCTCAAAGTGAGGCCAAAATGGAGGGGATATCCCACCCTATGACCCTACCCTGGGAGTCCACCTCTACATCAAAACAACTCTCCTTACATAGATAGGGAGCAAATACATTAGCAGGGTTGCCACTTTATTTGGGGACTCCAAAACTGAAAACACAGCAATCCTGCTAATGTATTTGCTCCCTATCTTTGCATGGAGATTTTGTTTTGATGTAGAGGTGGACTCTCAGGGTAGGGTGGGATATCCCCTCCATTTTGGACTCACTTTGAGAGCTTTTTTGAGCTTGGGAGATGATTTCAGAGAAAACCAGTGGCACCATCGTGTTTCTCGCAAACTTTTTCATAAGAATCAATGGTCAAATCGTAAATCCCTCACACATGTAACATCTCCATTATCAGCGTTTTGAACCTGCTCTTGATCATTAAGATTAAAAATAGAGTTTATTCATACTTAAAACTTGTTTCGAAGCTTTAGGTGATCCAATACGACGAAGAATAAGTGAAAAGAGTCCAATAAGTGAATCATAGAATTGGCTTCCATGAGTAACTTTTACTCCATAGGTAGGTAAGAAGACAGTGCGGAGTCTCTAGAATATATCGTCTCTGCTTGGACCCTCAAAAAATAATATAGGTAATACTTTTTCTTCTATTTTTCCTCCAACACTTGGGCATATATACTGTTAGAAACCTACAGCCATCTATATGTACAAGTATACGTTATATATGGTGCCCGTATAGAGCTCCGGAGAACATGCATGCTCCGCACCCATCCACGCTTTACGGCATTAAAATGTACCAGTGGACAAAGTACCTTTTCTTCAAATTTGATTATTCACAGTCCATCGGCGAAAGCTCATATTATCCGTGCGAAACCAATTGAATTTAAAACCACTTTCGAGTAAGTTGCAATCTAGTAAACGGCGACTCTCTCAGTTTTGCATGAGTATACGATGATCGAAGCAAGAAGGCTTAAAAACCACAATCTGAACCAAGCGTTTGGGTTCTCCTTCTTGAATAAGACTCACAGACAAAATAATTTTATTTCTTTATAATCAAATTAGTATTCTTCGGGCATTTTTCAAAATTACGGCTCGATTGAAGACTCCAAAATTATAAACATTTTTAGTAAACATAGTTGTAGGGGGAGCCACTTAAATACGATACAGAAATGCGCCTTCAACCCTCTCCGTAATCTTAATGCAAAATTCTGATACCACCATTCGTGCGCCACGACAGTCATTTTGCATAGCCGGCTAATTGAAGGAAAATCATTGGCCCAGTCAACACGGTACGAATTTCAGCAATGTGAATGTGATACATAATTTTTGGGGAGCAAAACCTCCGGAAGTGCCCCACCGAACATTCAACTTGACATTCAAGAGGCCCAACTCCTAGGGGCTGCCCCCCTTAGCATACAAGGAGCCCAACCCCCAGGGCCTAGGAGTCAAAAAATCGGAAAAAATGGATGACGTAATTTATGGACGGCCTCTAAGGGGAAGTGAAGACAAATTATAATAGCTGATTGAACATAATTTAACAAATTTCTGAAATTTATTTTACAGTTTCACTTTTACAATATCCGATACTTGCGTATAAGTTACGCAAGCTTTCAAAGTGCCGGATTTCGCATGAATGAAAGTTTGAGAATAAAAAGTAAAAAGTAACAATGTAATAGTAACTCACATAAAAATGCATAAACAGCGAGAACATTTTATGGTATCTACTTTAAGCATACTCATACAGCGATAGTCACCATTTTGAAAGGAGGAGGTTATGGTAGACTTTTTGGCACATTTCTGTTAAGATCAACTTTTCCTCAGGTGCAACGTATTCTGCATCTTCCGTAAATGAAGGCGCTTTAAAAGGATATCATATGTAACTTGACGCACCTCTATGGAAGCACCGTATGAAAATGTGCCATGCAATTCAAGCTGCTGGAGGATATTCATCAGGACAGAACAATTTCATCGTCAGAATATGATTTTAAGTGAAGATCTTGAACATTAATAACGATTGAAAAGTTAGAAATCTAACCACATGTTTTACTGTCATATTCACCCGTTTTGACGTATACTATATACAATTCGACGAACATCAATATTTCATCATTACTTTGCATCTTTTATGGTATCTGAATCTATTCTCCTCCTCCACTTGGCAAATCTATCAATGAGGTGGAGAGTACTCTTATGAAACGTACTGACAATGAGCCGAAGCAAAAATCACATCTCATTGAACCACGATTTGAGCCGCCAATCGTAGTCAAAATTACCCGTACGAAGAGTTATTTACCGTCGTTGAATCAACTTTACATGTACTCAAAGTGAGCTCAATTAATTTCGATTTCGATAATGAGACTCTAGAGTAGAATTTTTAGAAATAAACATCTAAAAAATTGCTTCGCTTCTCTGACCCCTTTTTTCAATACATATAAATAGAAGTCATCACCGCAACAAATGTAGAAAATACTAAAATCAAATCTGCGGCAAATTCACCTAAAATTTGAACGTTATACGCTCTGAACGTGATGTCTGCTGAAACAAATCCGATTCAATGAATTGCAATTTTTGGTTGCTCTATTAACGCGGCAAATCTATCTGCGGGCTGATTGTTGAATTTGATAGACAAAGCAATAAACAAAGAAGACATGCGGAAATGGAGCGATCCTATTGGTTAAAAAGAATGGTTATTATAGACCGCTTCATTACCTCCTATCTCCATAGCAAAAACTTGCTTTCACCAATAGGATCGCTCCACTTTCCCTTTGCCTCCTTTGTCTATAGGTTTGTCTATCAATTTTAATAATTAGACCGCTGCCGCGGGCAAGTAGTCAAATCAGGCATTTAGTCAAATGCTTCGGATGGTCAGTCCAAGTGAATGTTTTTTACAATTTTGTATTAAATGTGAACCGACTTTTGTAATACATTTTCCAAAATTTTGTTCTCCCGAACGAATGAAAAAGATTTGAAAATTATAGACTTAGGTAAGCAGTATACATATTGCCTTAGTATGTATATTGCCTCCTATCTCAACATGACAGAAAACTTGAAGGCTTGAATGAAAAAAAAGTGTCAATACAACTGAGGGCAAGGCGTATAAGTGCAGTTTTTGCTATTTCAGGAACATGTTTAAAATTTCAAAACTATGGAGCCTAATGGCGGAGAGGAGGTTTAAACTCATTTTCGGATCATTAAAAGTTGGATTGCAGTTGTGAATTTTTCACAAAATATATTTTCAAACCAGTTTCAGTTGAGCTCATGAATATCTCAATTTTTTTCAAAAACTGAACTGGTGCGCATACGGTCATCCAAGCCCCTCAATGATTGTGACTCCAAAGCCAGGGTCGCTCGAATTGCATAACCACCGAGTTGAAGGCGAACTCGAATGACACCATACAATATCTACAATAAATCGCGTACATTCTACAATGCATACAATTCGTACAATAAATACGTACAATATATCTCGTATATTCTACAATATCTCTTCACGGAGCCGGACACGATGTGGCCCGTATTGACGCGAAACGCCAATCAAATGTAAAATGTAGGACAGAGGAGCGATCAGGGAAGGGTGTCGTCATTCATTTTCCGGATGCTGTTTGACAAATTGCCCGATTTGACTTCTACATTACATTATACATACACTGTACAGCTAGTTGCGATTGCACACATTGGAATAGGCCTGATTGGGCGTTTAGTTTTTGTACATGTCGCAGAGGACTTTTTCCATGGGTGTGTTTCCGATGGTCCTCTGGAAGAAGATAGCCTCAACACGGACGGTGGGTACCTGCCGGAGGAGGGGTAGCATGAGGAGGAGTCTTCCGAAGCGAGCCGAATGTGTCGGGTGCTGGGCCCGGGTGTGCTGGTTCAGCATCACTTGCGCCTGGTCCTGCAGGTTCTCCACCTGGAGCGGGTCCTTCAGGCCTCGGGTCTCTGTTCACAGAAAGGAGGAGCTTACATGTCAAGAGCAAGAAAATCAAAAGGGCACCTAGAGTACATAGAGTCGTAATGTAATTAATAGAGTACCTATATTGAGAGAGTATGGCCACTGGGGTTACCACCTCTGATTGGCTCAGCCATCTTAGGCTGAATGGAGCCCTTAGGACCCAAAAATGGCGGACGCCATAAATTAATGTAATGCAAAATGACTCAAAATGTAGTTTTCTTTGCTTATCGTAACGAGAAATTTACCCAAATGCACTATTGCGACATCTTTACATATTTTTAAGGCTAATCGTGTGCAATTTTTGAGAAATATTATCGTAGATGTAGTAAGGCTGGCAGCAAGTGCGGTTGGTGATAACCGTCAAAAGTTGGCAATGACCCCCCTCCCATCCAAAAAAACCAAAACAAAGCACCGCCATTTTTTTGGTCCTAAGCCTCTCCATGGGGCCCAGTGGCCATACTCTCTCAATATAGGTACTCTAGTAATTAAGAGAGCTGGCGCCATGTTCTGCTCGACGAGTTCCGAACCCGGTGTGCGCCGAGCGTCGGTCACTTTTCCGATACATGTTCTATCCAAAATGGCGGTGTGGATAGGAAATGCCTAACTTCTTGGTTTACATGGGATGGTCGGGTACCGGTACCCGTGTGTATCAAGAACAATCGATTATGTATCGAAAAAGTGACCCGGCGTCACACAGGAGTCTCGGAATTCGGGACCTGGAAAATGCTTAAAAGTAGCGCCAGCTCTCCCATTTACATTACGACTCTATGTCTCCGTGAAAAGGCATTACGTGTGTGTATAATAAAAATTTACATTACATACATATCGATGGCTAAAGTGCGAAAACATAATTTATTTTTGAGGAGAGTTATCAATATTTTTCCTTGGAATTTTTAGACTATTCAGAAGAAAATTACCAACGAAATTCTCTGATTTATTGGAAAAGGAATGTTCATAAATATTCCTGAACATTCGTGATTTATCGAAGAAAATATGGGAACGTCTAAAGGCTCAAACGGCGTTTTTTCTTAGCACGGCAGTAATGCCATTAGGAGAAAAGTTAAAAAACTAGGTCATTGTAATTAGTGTTATTTAGCTCAAAAGGAACTATTTTCTCTCCCCTGACATTCATAATAACACATGCATGGCAAGGTTCATGTTACGTTGGATGTAGTTCCTCTGGTTTAAATTCATCCAATTATGTATAAATGCCGGGAAAATGTTATAATTTTATTTTTATTTAATTTTTTCAATTTTTACTATTTTTTTTCCTTCTTTTTTTTGCTACTATTTAAACACAAAAAGCCATTTATTGCAATTGTACGGATGACATCCGATTTGCCCAATTTTTAACACGAACATGTGAAGATATTCAGGTAGATTTCAATTTTGATTATCAAATATTCTGTGTTGCCAATTGTTGGAGGATAGGTTACTTGCCCGGTGGTGGCTACCGCCACTCATGATAGTGCAATCTGTGTAAGTGCAATCTGTGATGAGCCTCGAGACTCATTAGACCATTAGCTAAACGTGGCTCATACAGGAATCCACTTACCCCTCTCTTCCCCACGCTCCTGATCACTGCGTCGGCGTCTCGACGAACAATACGAAAAACAACAGAAAAAGCAACTAAATTTGAGCTCAACTTAAGTAAGCTAAAATTCAATGGTATCTAAATAATATGGAATAATTCTAAGATAAAATTTGTTAAACTCAATTTATGTTTTAATTTTTGCATCTATATATAATACTCACCTTATATATAAATATCAAAGATTAAAATGCAAAAATGATAATAGACAACCATTTTTTCCATTTAGTAAAATATAGTCCATGACCTCTTTTAATCGCATTAAACTTACAAAGACTTGGCTAATGACGGTCGCCAAGCGAGGCCGGGATCCTCAGCCCCTCGCCCAATTACTTACGCTTCATTAACCATTTCACCGTCACGCTAGGATTCGTCCAATTTAAAAAAAAAAATTGTTTCGCGAGTTTTTAGCAATTTTTTCCTTACTTTCCGTTAAAACACGAATTAAAAGAGGTCTCATTCATAAAAATCGGCCAATTAGAAGAGAAGTTACAGTATTCGAAATCCGAAGAAATCAACAAAACTTCTCCAAACAAAAAATAAAATGAAGGGGGAAAAAAGAAATGTATAAATTACAATTTAATATGATTGACCTCAGAATTTGACAAGCAATTCAATTATAAAAAGGAGAAAAAATTGAGTGAAATTACAAAAAATTAGCCTCTTGCAAGGGGCTTTCTTGTATGAGTTTTGACCTGAAGACAAGTAAATCCCGTTATATTATTAAAACGAAATTGACTCCATAGTTTAATGCCTTAGTTTCTTGAATACGATTATTTTAAGCACTCGAAAATTTATACCAGCAATTTTACCCATGGAGTGATTTCCTGAGAGCTGATAATATCACGAATTTCTCATAGAGCCCTTCAAAAATGGCTTGCTTTTTGGGCAGCCGATTCGGCCATCAAACCGGGGTTTAAATGGAAGCTGATAATAACACAAAGCTCTGAGAAAAATTTTGAGATGAGTATAGGAACGGTTTGTAAATTACGAGGAGAGGCGGGCATTCTGTTCAGCATATCGATACATAAGTATTTTCACACGTAGAATTTAATTTTCACGTCAGGGAGTCGACATATTTTGATTTTTTTTATTTTATACGGAAAATTTATGGTTTTTCGGGATTGAAATTACTTACAATTGTTTCATGAAAAATGAATGCACCCAAAATGACTATAGCATTTTGACTTTCACATACGTGCACTCACTAAATTGATTGGTAAATTCAAAGAGTGGGTACATCGACCTGGTATATCAAGTTTCTGCGATTTTTTACGGCAAATCGGTAGATTTTCGGGATGTGGATTGCTTACTTTCAATTCATGAATGAATAAAGCATGGGCATGGTTGAGCTTCTTTGCATGAAAAGACGTTTAAAATAACAAAATCAAGACATATTTAAGACAATGGACCACTAGACAAGGTACGATTTTAGGCATTCTGATACATGTTTCTTGACCAGAATTTCACGTAAAACACGATTCGCGCAACGAAAATTACCGAAATCAACTCCCAAAATAAGCCCCAAAATACCTTTAAATCGACTTTATCTTCTAGGAGTTCGACAGAATTTTTCCTTTCTTCGCTTAAATTTTTCCGTAGCACTTTTCTTCAAGAATCTGAAAAGATTTTGCTTGAGGCAGATCAAAAAACTTAAATTTGTTCGAATAGCTTTCTAGATTCACAATACACGGTCTCGTGAAGGTTTTTTTCTCTTCCTTTTTTGAATAACGAAGTAAACACGAAAAAATTTATGGAAGCTTTTCCACTCACTCTCATAAAACTGCGGTTTGGTTAACGATGAACGGTGTTATCACATTGTCGAAATTTTAGTGCCGACAAGTCTGGCTAAATTGGATTGAATTTTGCAAAACGGAACCAAGAGCATTCCAATGTTGTTAGGATTGAAAAACTTAAATTCTTTGCAAAAAATTACAGAAATCATGATAAAAATTAAATTTACAAACGTAGTTTTTGTCTTGAATTCATAACTTATAGAGAGTAAAGATAAAACTTTTTCAGATGATCAGTTTCTATTCGCAAGATAAAAAAAAGTTGCACAATCTTAGCGACACTGGAATGCTTGTGGTTCCTTTTCGCGAAATGCAATCCAATTGATTTAGGTACCTTTCTGTAGTTTTTAATTAAATTTTAATTTAATTTGAAAGATACGCCGTACTCTTCGATATAAAAGCAAGTGATAGATTATGTTCCACCAATAGTGTGAAATAGACTTCAAAGATGGGAAAAAATTATCCTCCCCGGCGGGGAATCGAACCCCGGTCTCCCGCGTGACAGGCGGGGATACTGACCACTATACTACCGAGGACTGGTGAGAGGAGGCGACGAAATTGCGGCTCTTCAGCAGACCCGTGCATTCAGTCTACTGCGCACGCTACACGGCCTCGAGTTACGGAGAGGAGGACTACAATGCTGCAGTGAGCCGCAAACCGTACTGAAACTCGTGCCAACCGAGGCTCACGTTCCAATGGAGTTACTGCTCTTTTCCGTTCCACAGCTAACAAGTTTTGACTCACTCGTAGCTCGCGTCAACCGCTGAGCTCGGTTGGAGCTGACGCTGAGGAGCGGAATTTCCATCGTTCAGTCGAAAATTGAATGGCTTCACTGCCGTGATAGCGAAGAGAGCAGTAAGTAGTGCTAAAATGAAGTTTTGAGGAAATGGGCCTGAAAGCTTCTGAGTGGAACATTTTATTGAAATAAGCCTCCGTTCTTTGTCAAACCGCAACCAATCATTCGATAGACTCTTAGAAATCATTAGGGGGTTTAAAATAGGTACTCGACCGATTTCATTTTAAAGTATCTACACGAAAAAGGTAAAATTCAGTTCCATGTTAGGTTAGTATTTGGCAAGACAGCAGTACGTGCTATCTTCTGCGTGCTTGTGTGGTAGCGTATTTGACACACAGGAAACACATTTTCGGGTTAGGAATCGGCAGATGAGGGTGGCATTCCTCTTGAAAGCAGAGCCGGATTTACCTACCTACTTGCCGCCATGAGCCGCCTGTATTTTGCCGCCCCCTCCTCATTCGCTTTGAAACATCAATAAAAAACTATCAAATGAACGTGCCAGCGGGGGAGGGGTGCATAAGCCGCGTTCACTCTTGTTGAACACATTTTTTGGGAAAGCCCTGTCAACACTATTAGCAAAAACTCACGGAGCTTTGCGCGAAAGTTAAGTTTTGTAAACCTATCTCTGTATGGACGAGGCCTTCCATTCATGAGAAATGAACGAAAAAATTATGAAAGAACAAACATAAATGTGGATTAATGATTTTAACTTCCGCCGCCCTACCGCGCGGACCGTGTTTGGCGTAATGCGTGAAGTATTCACGCAGTCATGTAAGCGCAATGCGTTTCACGCTGATCGCACTGTCTTTGCCGCAATGCGTGAAGTATTCGTGCAGTCTTGTACGTGTTACATGCCGATCGCCGCACCGAGGGCTTCTCCTTTTCATCTCAAGTCCTCGTCATCATTTCTCTCAAAGTCGCCGTTCCAGGCCAAATTACGTGTTTGGTTTCTCTCTTAACTCGATTAATTACAGGTGCTGTCTCTTGTATCACTGAAAGACGACAAAATTAGAACATACTATACTCTCAGAAAATGAGAGATTTGGTCGCCTTTTCTCGTTTGTAATTTTTTTTCTGAATCCGATTTTTTGTATATACCTACATTTAAAAAATTGCAAAATTTGCCGCTCCATATAGATTTGCCGCCATGAGCCGCGGCCCATGGGCATGGGGCGACCCCCTTAATCCGGCCCTGCTTGAAAGCACTGTTTTCATTGGCTCTCATGCACTTACGGCTGTCTTGAAAAAACATGTCATTTTTTGTGCACTTGCGGCTTTTTCATTCGTCTCGTTTTCATTAAATTGGGACAAATTTTGCTGTTTTAGCTGTCTCAGTAATTTCATCTAAAAGAGTTTAGACAAATTTTGAAGAAAACTCGTTTTCGAAAATTTGGCACTTACGGCTTTCTTCGCTATCACGGCAGTGTAGAGCGGGATTCCCATCGTTCAGTCGAAAATTGAATGGCTAAATTGATACTTATCCTCAGTTTATCCTGTTTATCCACCCTTTCACCTTCTCCTTGTTAATTAATACCAGAGATGCAAAATTCCATGAACCTCGTAAAATTAAAGAGCCTCCCAAAAGAAGGGCCTTTTTTGGCCCCTTTTGTGAAACTCGGGGATTTCATTCAAATGTGGCCTAAACGAAACCTTATGATGACCCAAGACTCCAGTAAAAATTTTAGCTTGAGTATACGTCTGGTTTCGGAGATACAACGTTGCAAAGTTTGCGTATTTAAGCTTTAAAAATCTTCATATTTTCAAATATTATCTTCCTAAAACTAACATGAGAGTGAACTTTACAATACTGAAACAAAGCGTAAATGAAGCATAATCATAAAGCAAGTCTCCAGTAAAAGTTTCAGCTATGTATGACCCCTGTTTAGGTAGTGCAACGTTGCAAAGTTTACCTTTCTGAGCTTTAAATATACTCATATTTTTGAGTTTCTTATTTAAAAACCAATTTTAGTGAATGTCCAATTGTATTTTGTGGCACGAAATTAACCCCTAGTGGTACTCGTGGATGCATAGTGCATTGATGTAAGGCTACAATAATTTCAAGTAACACAGCGTTGCAAATTCTACATCTTATACCTCTGAACATGTCTTTTCTATTGTTTTTTTATTAAAAAAAAATTCGATCAAACATGTCTCGGTATTTTAAAGCAAAATGTTAGGACTCTAGTTAGAACTAGATGACAATTGGTATAAAAAATTACACTGTTGCCTATTTTTTTGTTTTCCTTCAACATTTATACATAAAATAATTTTAAAATTAGGATACTTCCA
This sequence comes from Bemisia tabaci, assembly GCF_918797505.1. NCBI lineage: Eukaryota > Metazoa > Arthropoda > Insecta > Hemiptera > Aleyrodidae > Bemisia > Bemisia tabaci. The sequence continues at coordinate 48,122,936 of NC_092798.1, forward strand.
AAAATAATAAACTGATTTCAAAATCAAATTCAAGAGACTTTGTCACGCTTAATGTAATACTCATCATCAGCGTTTCTTTCAAAATCCAACAAATTCTGCCTCGCCATAGTTGCCAATTCGACCTTTTGTTAAGAAAAATTAAAAAATAAACATAGAATACGGAATATTTCGAGTTTTTTTTAGTATAAATTAATTTTGATCTAGAGAATACATTTATTACGCCTTGAAAAAATAATGCGTTCATCCATTGCATCAGTTCTTGTTCCTTTAGTGTTCATTTAATCATTTATTTCTTTTTTCTTTTTTTTCTTAATGTTAAAGTTTAAGATTAGCAACAGTGTCAAGAGTGTCAAGACATTGTCCATAGATTTGCAGGCAGAACTTGTACCGATGTGTGATAAATTCATGCAAAAAAAAATAAGTATAAAAAATGAAAAAAAAATGAAGAAAAAAATAAAAAAAAATTATAATTGTTATTTAAAAAATGTAAAAACATTAAACATGTAATAAAAATAAAATAAATAAAATAAAAATTAAAAAAGTAAAGCAAAGTTATAAAAAACAAAAATCAAATATCAATTCTTAGAGGATTCCTTATTTTAATTTCTCATTTATTTATCGTTTTAAAAGAAGCATTAATAAACTTGATCATAGTATTTTTGCCAATACCAAGTATCACTCGGAACTGACATCAACCCTCGATATTTTGCCTTGATATCAGGTATTACATTCATAGACGTCATCTTTAACCACCATAAATAATAATTTCAAGAGTTTAACGTTGTTAGCTTGGCAACGCTGTACCACCACCAATCAAAGTATCCCTGTTTATTCGAACATACATCTACAAATGACACGTGGGTAGATTTTACTCCTCAAATTCGAAAACAAGATCCACGAAAATCGCTCTTTAAACGCGGAACTTCAAAATATAAACATTTTTAAAGCTCAAATAAATAAACTTTGCAACGCTGTATCATTGAATCTGTGCTTACGCTCGCGGTAAGGCCTATATGGAAGACGTATCTTATTATAAAATTACACCTAAACCCCATAAACATATATTTTGGTGATCAGTAAGTTTGTCTTTTTAAAAAAAACTAACCGAAATGAGCATTTTTTATAGGTCTTTGGTGTCAACTTTGCAACGTTGTATCAAGAGAATTAGCAGTATTATTGTATCAATAGATGTATGCATTCAATAATAAGACTAACTGTTGGTTAAATGTCACAAAATATCATAAAATGTCCGATGGAGGTGTTTTCGAAAATAAGATACTTGAAAATATGCGAATTTTTAAAGCTTAAATATGCAAACTTTGCAACGCTGTATCTCGGAAACTAGACGTATACTCAAGCTAAAATTTTTACTGGAGGCTTGTCTCACCATAAGGTTTCATTTCAGCCACATACGAATGAAATCCCCGAGTTTCAAAAAAGGGGCCACTTTTTGGGAGGCTCTTTAAAAAATGTGTGACACTTATTCAGCAAAATGAAATTTTATTCCGCGACATTCCCTTTTGCATCTCTGATCTACCCTAAGGTGAATTATCGAGCTCTCTTGTGTGGTCGAACTGGCATGCGATTTATATTATCGATCAGGTCAAACATCTCGGCGGATTTTGAATTTTCAGCCAAAAAACAAAGATATAGCCCCTAGGTGCATGAGCCCAAAGAATCATTTTACACCAAAAAATTGGCAAAATTTATAGAAATGAAAGCAGAATCCTACTTGGAAAAAAAACCTCGTATTCGATACAGGAATCGGTAATTCCATCGGCTGTGAGGTTGTTTTCCAAACAGAATTCTGCTTTTATTTCCCCAAATTTTGCCAACTTTTTTTGTATAAAATTGTTCTATAAGCTCATGCGTAGGGACTGTAGTCCTTTTATTGGCTAACAATTCCAAGTCTGTCGAGATTTTTTACCTAATCGATGCGATACATCGCAATTAAAGTCAGTTCGACCAAATTACTTGAGCTTGACGAATCACCTTAAGAACACTTTTAAAGGGAAGTAGTCCGGGAAAAATAGACATAATGGGCCTCTGGGGTACCAAAGAAACCAATTTGATAATGATCTTATTTTTTGTGCATTCACATACAATGCGAAGTGAAGTGAAAGAGACGATACATGGACTACATTTTGCAATTGTGAACTACAGTAGATATCGGTTAATACGACATTCAAGGGGTCACGGGATTTCGTCGTATTAGCCGATAGGTCGTATTAACCGTTGTCGTATTAACCGATATCTACTGTATAAATTCTGGCACATTTGTACACATTGTGTACAACAAGGTAAGTTCGGAACCAAGACAATACGACTTCACCATGACTTGAGCAGCGCGCACCGTGGTATACACGTAGTGCATGAGGTATCCTGCAGACATGTAAGGCGCTATTCTGCAGCTCGCGCTGTGCGCGCCAGCCTCGCGCCGCCTGCTGCACTTTATTTGATGTGCTTATTCAAACACGTGCGGTGTCAGCGGTTCCCAACTTATGATTTTGAAGTTTGTGTAAAATTTGTTAGAATTACTGTCATTTCAAATGATAGAATATTACATAAAACCCAACTAATTTTCTTCTCTTCATTTACATATTTGTATGAATCATTATAAATAAAAGCATGCAAGTGAAGCGACTTTTCTTGTAGGCTCCCTCGTTGCTCAACAATGTAATGGCGTGATCATTTGAACTGCATTTTGCTATTCAGAACTATAAATTCTCGCACATCTGAAAAAACACTTATGTGCATAGGGACACTAATGGCACATACGTTGTTTTTAAACCGGGCCTGAATTAATAGTTCCAAATTGCAAAATACAGTCATAATGAAATATTAGAAATTTCCATAGAATAAGTGAGAAATTTCGAGTGGCTGGCTGTGAAATTTTGGGGGAAAGTGAAAAAATTCATTTCTACTGCAGAGTATGCTATCTGCACTAAAAATACATAACAATACATAAAATCAGTGATATTTTTTTCTTTCTTTTTTTAATTGATTCAGGATTTTTATTTCTCTATCTCAACTGTTCTTTCAACGCTTGTTGAGGTAATATAATTTTATCATGAGTTTATAAGTCACTACACCCCTGTGAGACAAAGCCAATTTTTATTTTTATTTATTTTTCTCGTGAGTAATTTTACTGTTATACTGGGGGCTGGGGGCTGTCGCGACCCAACTCCCAGTAGTCCAGCACCAATAGATTTAAAGGGGGGGGGGGGGGGTATGAATGCAAGAAAGAAGTCAGAAGAGATTAAAGCTGATTCTTATGTATTTTTGTATCATTAAAACTTATGCCCCTTTCAATGATGTTAGCAATTTACTCGGCTACAACTTTGCTAATAACTAATTTTACGCTCCGATAAATAGTAAGCTATTTATTCCCGGAAAAGCGCGCAAAAACGTGATTTTCGGCAGTTTTCCAGCTTTCCCGGAAAACGCACAAGGCGGATTTGGTGGGAATCATCAAATTTGGATTCAGCGACCAAACATACATAAAAATCAGCTTTAATCGCTTCTGACCACTTTCTTGCATTCATAAACTCCTATTGGTAGTGGACCCAAGAGATTTGTGTCACATGCGAGCTTCATAAGAATTATCCAGATAGTTTGAAGAGATGCACTTCAGCCAAAAAATTGAAATTATTTTAACATGATTTTTAGAGAAAGATTGAACGATCGGACTACATTTTCTGGTAAGAATTATTATTTTAGGCTCTCGTCATATCCCTCATAGACCCGCGCTATCCTATTCTTTCCCTCCATCAAAAACTTAATTTAAGTAATACAATTTTCAGTTTTAAATTCATTTTGTCATTTTTCATTTCCCTTTTTGGAATCGGAATCATTCGAGGATATTCCGTTTAGCTTCCTATAAGCTCGTATATTAACAGAGAAACCACATCACTAACAAAAGAACGCGATAAAACTAACCGAGATGCCTCTCAGAATGAAAAACTCGGCATTTGAAAAATGAACGGAGCATAAAGCATTAGAAGAGTGTTTGAAGTTGGGTTCGAACCCAAGAAGCAACTATTTTAACTCCGCGGTGGGCCGGGTTGCGTATGCTCGATTTCGAAGGCGAACTCTGGGATCCATCCACGGCTTCCTTCACGTCGTTTGAGTCTGAAGAGAGTTCTGTTATCTACGATGTTAATAAAGGCCCCCGCAGACTTTATAGAGATTCTAACTCTAAACATTCTTAGTTCACTACCAAAATCGCAAATTACAATAGACGTGCATGTCGCGGGTGCAAACTGTCAATTTGAGTAGGGAATTTCAATGAAATCTGTGAATCAAATGGTGTGTTCAGATTCACTGACCGTGCTTAACATTTTCCGTTATTTAATTGAAGCCCATTCTATGCGAGGAAAGAGAGATCTAAATAGAGAGGCAAGAAAGGAAAATGTATTTGAAGTAAAATGTAATAATCTAATGGTAGTGGTTCAAATTATTTACAGTTCTTTTTAACAGAGAATAAAATGCCGTGAGTATTGAATGGGAAATTTTGTTTGTCGTGTAGTTTATTGCATTCATATAATTTTCCTTCATTTGAGGGGGTAGGCAATATGCGCTCTCAAGAGTTTGAATAGTGGTATCAGAATTTTTTGTCTTGTTTAAACGTGTTACCAGTGATTTTACTCTTCCTACTACATTAGGCGAACAGAGGAGAATGTACTGCTGAAATTTCACATGTATTGGACCCCTGCTCTTCTTTCTCCTCTTCCTTTTTTTATCCGGTTTCTTTTTCTTTTCTTCACTCTCTTCTTACTCTCCTCCTTTTCATGTTTCTCTTCTTCCGCTCCTTCTCTCCTTCCGCTCTTTCCCTTCTTTCCCTTCTTTCCCTTCTTTCCCTTCTTTCCCTTCTTTCCCTTCTTGCCCTTCTTGCCCTTCTTCTGTCTTTTTATCTCCTTCTGCCTCTATCTATTCTTCCCCGTCTTCTCCTTACTCTTTTTTTTGCCACTTTGATTTTCCCTAGGCAGATTAGTGAATGTATGATTGAGCGGGTATATTATATTATAGTTCCTTATTGTAACCGTCCATTCCGAGCTCTGAAGCCGACAGTTCCGGGTGCTGGAGCTGTAGCTTCGACTGCTCCGGCTACGGCACGTAGAACTTGCGGCCTCTGATGCCGGAACGCATGTCTATGTAACCCGTGAGTACAGCTTCCACGGCTGGAATTTTTTTTTTTTCAGTGTATCACTATTCACTTTCAATGTTCGACCTGCTGTTTATGAAGACTGGTGCTTACCGGCTCTGAAAAGGACGATGGCTTTGAGGCAAGCGAACTCGGCGGGGTCGACAGCGACGGCGCGGTAGCGGTGGAGGGTGTCACAGAGGACCCTGACGTCGGCGGCCACCTGGCTGGCTTTCCCGTTCGGGACGGCGGCGACGTGGTCGCTGGCATTGAAGAGCGGGCTTGTGTCCATCGGCAAGCACCACTGGATCGCGTTCAGGAGGAACAACTCCGACCAGCACTCCTCCAGCAGGATCACCTGAAACAACGTAGATCATAGTGGGTCAGTCGCGCTGGCCTGAATGGATATTTTGAGCGGACAGATCAGCGAAAGTCAATAACTTCAAGGAACCTATTCAAACGCCTTTCAAATGGAACGTCACACTGGAAGAAAAAGTCTCTCGGATTTAAAGTCCAGACTTTTAAAAAAATTGACAAGAAACGGGATTTGGAGGCGTGGGCAACTCATTTTTTCTCATTAAATTCGTATTACTCAAAGAACGTCGCCATCAAAAGTTAAGTTCGCTTCTTAGATTTAGCACTTTTTGTATGGTCTACGGTACGGACCAAATCAATTGTTTTTGTCCTTACCGTAGACCATATGAAAAGTGCTAAATCTAAGGAGAACTATACTTTTGACGGCGATTTTCATTAAATTTATCATGGATATAATGCGGTCTAGAGACGACCATAGCGCTGAAAAATGGTTACGAACATTTAAAACTTTATTTTCCTTGAATTTAAGTAGTCGCTTGGGGTCTACGGTAAGAACAAAAATTCTAAAAAACTTTGAAAGTTATTTGAACCAACCCGGCAATCTCCATTGCCCTGTCTAGAAATTGCGCAATCGTATTAATTTTCTGCGCGGAGCAACTTAAACTTCTGGCTGTTTTTAACATTTTTCCACATTTTCTCGCTTGATAACAGAAAATTCACGAGAAAACATGAACATGGAGGCTTTCCCGTTCTTTCAATATTATAATTTTAATGATAGCTCAGTTTTTAGACAGGGCAATGTATTGCCGGTTTTGGTTCTAGAAGCCTTAAATACTCTTGATTCAATCGGATTTTTGCTAGAATTAAAAGCCAAGACTCTTAGTTTAAACGGATTTCCGTTTAATTTAAGCAAGGATCCGATTGAAACAAGAGTATTTTTTCTTGACAAATTTTCTAAGAGTCCGAATTCTGTATCAAAGGAACTGTTTTTCCCAGTGCAAGAAAGACGCATGCTGCCAGAGAAGAAAAATGACATCCTGGACGATAAGCCCGCATCAGTTCACAAAGTCGATTCAATCAAAGCTTATAAATTTATGCTTGTGAGTATTTATCGGCTAGATGAAGAAAAAGAAGGCTACAGCATCAAAATTCTGTAATGTCCAAAAATAAAATTAAGAAATTTTATTGAATATATCCAACCTTTGTTTTACCCGGAAATAAAATCCAAGTAAATAAGTAAATAAATACAAAAAATAAATGAAAAAGAATCCGATGCGAAACACCTTAATTGAGTAGAGGGTATGTCGACGGTGAAACTAGCAGACCACATCTCAGGTGGCGACGTTGTAGATTTCCTGTCATATTTTATTTTTTCAATAGAAAACTACTCAACGTTATGTCTTGAAATGTTCCGTGTTATTTCCTCTTTGCGCGAAGAAATCCCTGTAAAAATTTTAATAAATGATATTGATTTGTTCTCCTTCAAAGATAAATAAAATGGAAGCGGAGATTTTTAAACACCCCAAAGGAGATACGTCATCAGGTAGTTTTCGCCTTCGATATTTTTTCATCGTAATGAATTGATCAAAAATAGAAACATGAACCGATTGACACAGATTCGATCGATTTACGATGTTTTTCAATGTATGTTTCAATGTGATGTTCTTATGATGTTTCAATTTACGATGTCAATCAATTCACGGATTCATCGATCTATTTAGAAGTTCGTCGATCGGTTCAGATGTTTAGTTTTCGACCGATTTCTGCGAGCTGATTGTTGAAATTGGTAGACAGAGCGATAGACAAAGAAGCGAAAAAGGATGTGGAGGGATCGTATTGGTGTAAGCGTGTGGATGCAATGGACAAAAGAGGTAAGTAATAGATTAACTAACGGCAATCCACGAGAAACCTTATAGTTAGTCCATTATTTTCTTCCTGAACCACTCATTTCAACCAATAGGATCACTCCATACTCCTGATATCTCCTTTGTTTATCGTTTGGTCTGTCAATTTCGAGAATCAGCCGGCTGTCTATCAAATCCGCGTCCTCGAGCGAGGGTGAGTTGAGGAATGAAAGACGAAGAATACTGACCTGGTCTCTGAAGGGGAGGGAGGCGAAGGAGGGGAGGTTCTTGGCCCACTTGACTGCCATGAAAAGGAGCCGGGCGGAGGTCTCGTAGAGCGTCTCCTGGACGGGCGGGTAGATGAAGGCGTGGTCGGGGTTCGGGGGCAGGCCCGGGGCGCCCACCCCTCCGCCGCCGCCCGCCCCGGCACCCCGCCCCGCCTCCGCCTCCACCCCCGCCACCCCCGCCCCCGCCGCTGGGGGTCGAAGCAGTCGTCTCGCCGGGGGGCTCCTCGTTCGTCACGTCGATCGAGCTGTCCTCTGCAATCAAATATCACGCCCAACTCGTTCAGTCACCAATCAAAACATTCTCATAAAAACATGGTTTTTTGCAATACTACCGTGCTAAAAGAAAAACGCCGTATGAACATTCGAGAGTTGCCGAATTTCCTTCGATAAAATGTTTATTTTGGAGTGAAATTATGAAACTTATCCTTGAAATTTTCAGAAATCTTAGATCGAATTGCGAACAAAATTATCTTAGAAATTGGCACACAAATATTCCTGAAAATTGGTGCTTTGTCAGGGGAAATTTGGCAACGCTCAAATTGGCAATTTTCTTTGGAAATTGGCTTTGGCAATTCTCATAAACAGAGTATTTTTTGCAATACTGCCGTGCTGAGGAAGAACGCCGTATGAACATTCGAGAGTTGACGAATTTCCTGCGATAAAATGTTTATTTTGGAGTAAAATTATGAAAACTTTTCCTTGAAATTTTCAGGAGTTTTAGATCAAATTACAAACAAAATTATCTTAGAAATTGGTACGCAAATCTTCACAAATATTCCTGAAAATTAGTGATTTGTCAGGGGAAATTTGGCAACGCCTGAGGGCTCATACGGTGTTTTACTTTAGTATGGCAGAATAGAGGTCTGCCGACCTTAGCAAAAACGCAGTAACTCCATTCTAGATTGTTTCAAATATAAAATATCACGCCCAACTCGCTGAGTCGCCAATATAAACATTCTCATAAACGTGGAGTGTTTTTTGCAATACTGCCGTGCTAAGGAAAAACGCCGTATGAGCCTGTAGGCAGGCGTTACCAACCTTCCTTTGATAAATCACGAATTTATGGGATTATTTCTAAAACATTTTTCTTTCAGGTTCTCAGAGAATTTCGTTCGTAATTTGATCCAAATAGTGTAAAAAATTTCAAGGCAAAATATTGATAACTTTCCTCAAAAATAAACATTTTAGCGGAGGAAATTTGGCAACTCTCGAATGTTCATACGGCATTTTCCTTAGCACGGCAGAATAGAACATACTTACCTATGCTAAACGGAAATAAAGTGTGGTCGGTCTAAGAAAAGATGAGTCTACCAACGCCAAGGCTCAACTCTATTAACGCTAGCAAGAAATGAAAAAACTGATAGAAGCAGAACGTTTTCAAAAAACGTTCTGCTTCTATCAGTTACGTTTTCAAAAAACGTTCGTTGATTTGAAAATGTGGTCGGAGCATTTCGTCAAAGTTAATAAACCGGACATAAAAAAACATCAACGTATCGGACAAAATATTGGTATTACTTTAAATATGACCCAAAGTCTCATTCCCTTCAACAAGGTAAGATTATTGGATTGCCCTGTTCCATTTTACCCTCTCAACTTCCCTTAGACACGCAGGACTCTAAGTAGTACTCTACAATCTACCGCGGTTCATAATTCTTCACCCCTTCTAGTGGGCCATTGTCATGAGACAAATTGGATTCACATAAATTTTATTTGGTTCATATCCAGTGAATGCGGCTAATCATCGAATCGGCAGCAATGCAACCCTCGTTAAATAGTCTTTCGGCCACCCTAGGTTCCTCATTGAGAGGTTTAAACCCCTCATTCCTCCCTCTTAACAGTAACACAGGGTGGTGCTGCAAATAAGCTTTCAATTAGGGTATGCGCTTCTACTTAACACTCGCCTCTTTATTCCACTGTTAAATTGAATTACCTGCTCATTTGTAACCATGATTTACACTTGAACGTCCGACTAATGGATGACACGGAAGAAATAGGGAAACAACTAGACCAAGTACTTGAATCAGAGGATCCACGGATATTGCAAAATTACGGTTTTAATTTGATGTACAGTTTTTAGAAAAGGAACATATTGAGGAGACTGTGATTTTTTATTACTCATCATTGCTACCAATCAAGGATTGATCGAAGAGTTTTCAATTTGATAAAAAAGCGGGCATTCTGAAATACTGCAATGGAAGTACGTGGTTTCGCACTTTGGTTATCATATAGAAGATGTATGGAAGATATTTTTTTTAAATTAACAAACTAAGTTATCAGTCATTCAAAACTCTTTCCACTATATACCCTGAAACAGAATTTGCTAATTTTTTAACCTTCATATTCAAGTTTGCAGTCCTGGTGCATCATGGATTTCAATACAGTGTTTTATCTTAAACGCATTTTTTCAAAATCACACGGGAAAAAATTGATTGCTGCTTGAACAATTAAATTGTTGAAAAATATGTCCAACATGCTTCAAATGTACATTTTACAATCAGGGCCGGATTTACGTACTTGCCGCCCATGGGCCGCCTGTATTTTGTCGCCCCCTTCTCATCTGTTTTGAAACATCAATAAAAACCATCAAATGAACATGCCGGAGGGGGAGAGGCGTACAAGACGCGTTTACTCTTGTTGGTCACATTTTTTTCGAAAGCCCTGTCAACACTACTAGCAAAAGTTCACGGAACTTGGCGCGAAAGTTAAGTTCCGTAAACCTATCTCTGTATGGACGAGGCCCTCCATTTATAAGAAATGAACCAAAACATTATGAAAGAACAAACATAAATGTGGTTTAATAATTTTAACTTCCGCCGTCGCGTCGCGCCGCGCTGACCGCACTGTGTTTGACGCAATGCGTGAAGTATTTATGCAGTCTTGTAGGCGGTATGCGTTTCGCGCTGCCCGCTGCTGACCGCACTGTCTTTGGCGCAATGCGTGAAGTGTTCATACAGTCTTGTAGGCGCTAATATGTGTTACATGCCGACCGCCGCGCCGAGGGTTTCTCCCTTTTATCTCACGTTCACGTCATCATTGCTCTCTGCGCCGCGCCGTTCCAGGCCAAATTCCGTGTTCGGTTTCTCTCTTAGTCTTAACTCGACTAATTAAAGGTGCTGTCTATTGCAATCACTGAAGGAAGCACAAAGTTAGGAGATACAGGTTATTCAAAAGTTACGCACAACTGGCCATAACGTTAGTTCTAATTATGATATCGATTTGCGGTTTGTGGAGTACTTCCTCATATCGAGGGGGAAACTTTTTTGAGGTACTTATCAAGTTCTTCACCACCCCAGGGAGGGGGGGGGGGGGCAACTCAAAAAATTTCAAATGGCCAACCCCCATAATGTGATTCATCGTTAGGTAAGAGCATGAAAAAAGAAAATTTTTGGCGCAAACCGGAAGTCGATCCGACCCCCTGTCAAAAGTTAGGGGGTCCAAAGGTTATTTGGGGGGTCCGTACCGTCATTTTTTAGAGTAGCTTCGGCGGTCTTGGACATGCGTTTCTCATTTAAAGAGTCTCGAATACTCCAAGCTGATACCGAAGTCTTCATTATTGCCCCCGGGCACCACAGGCCCCCCGTAGGGGGTGCGGATTGGGGCCTGTTACAATTGAAACATTGCATTAAAATGCGAAAAGTCCAGGAAGAGCTTCCAATAACTTAGTATCAAATCCGAGTTGACCTTTTGCAATGTTAACGCAAACGCAGCTGCGACTTTAAAGTGAGTTTTTAAAACTCTTAGCCCCTGCCCCCCCCCCTCATTTTAGGTTGCAGAGCAGGGTAAAACCGGGGAAATTCACTAAAAAATAAGGCCGAATTATTGTTCCAACTTGAAGGAGGACCCTTGAAACGTTGCGATCAGTCGGAGCATTGAAATACAAGGACTGCCACCCCTTTAATAGTACGGAAACAATCAAAAACTACCCGCTGCCCCCCTATTTTTCGTTGCGGAGAGGGTAAAAAACCGGGAAAAATCGGCCAGAAATGATTGCCCCGGTTCTAACCGCTCTGACAAACGAAAAAGAAGGGGGGCAGCGGGGGTTTTATGGATGTTTCAGTCCTTTTAAAGTGGGCGGCAGTTCTGTTGTCGCAGTTCTCGACTGAGCGCAACGTTTCAAGGGTTCTCGTCAAGTTCTACAGTGGTTTCGGGCATCATTTCTGGCGATTTTCCTGGTTTTTACCCGCTCCGCAACGAAAAATGAGGGGGGCAGCGGGGTAGTTTTGGATGTTTCCGTACTTTAAGGGGGTGGCAGTCCTTGTATTTCAATGCTCCGACTGATCGCAACGTTTCAAGGGTCCTCCTCAAGTTGGACATTAGTTTCGGGCATTATTTTTAGTGAATTTCCCGGTTTTTACCCACGCTGCAACCAAAAATAAGGGGGGGGGGCAGGGGGCTAAGAGTTTTAAAAACTCACTTTAAAGTCGCAGGCTGCGTGTGCGTTAACATTAGCAAGAAGGTCCACTCGGATTTGATACTAAGTTTGAAGCTCTTCTGTGACTTTTCGCATTTTAATGCAATGTTTCATTGTAACAGGCCCATCCCCCCTACGGGGGGGGGGGGGGGCTGTGGTGGCCCGGGGGCAATATGAAGACTTCGGTATCAGACTTGGAGTATTCGAGGACTCTTTGAAAAGAGAAACGGCATGTCCAAGAGCCGCCGAAGCTACTCTAAAAAATGAAGGTACGGACCCCCTAAATAACCTTTGGCCCCCCTAACTTTTGACAGGGGGGTCGGATCGACTTCCGGTTTGCGCCAAAAATTTTCTTTTTTCATGCTCTTTCTAACGATGTATCACATGATGGGGGTTGCCATTTGAAATTTTTGAGTTGCCCCCCGCCCCCCCTCCCCCTGGGGGGGTGAAGAACTGAAAAGTACCTCAAAAAGTTTCCCCCTCGATATGAGGAAGGACGCCACAAACCGCAAATCGATATCATAATTAGAACTAAAGTTATGGCCAGTGGTGCGTAACTTTTGAATAACCCTGTATACTCTCAGGAAATGAGAGATTTTGTCACATTTTCTCGTTCGTAATTTTTTTTCTGAATTTGATTCTTCTTTATAGCTACATTTAAAAATATTGTAAAATTTGCCGCCCCCTAAATCTGCCGCCATGGGCCGCGGCCCATTTGGCCATCCTCTTAATCCGGCCCTGTTTACAATAGTGGAAAGCTAATTTAACAACAGAGATGGTCGAATTAGCATTTTTTCTTTTTATTGTAAAATCTACATTGAAACATGACGGACACTTGTTTAACTACGAAATTGTTAAATCAGTGATATCAATGTTTCCGTGCAAAAAATTGATATTCGCTCTCTTTATACCCACGACACCTTCCGAATACACGAATCAAGAAATAATGAAGTTGTTCTTACCATCATCGATCTCCTCTTTGGACAGATTCTGGGGCGTCGGTGATTTCGGGGAGCCTAAAGATAGGGGATGGTGGTACCTGGACGACGGGGAGACTCCAAGTCCCATCGAGTTGGGCGGGCTGCAATCATCAAAATTGCATGAGGAGGTGCATTTGAACAGTCTAAAAGATAAAACGGCAATATTTGTAAAACATCGCTACACTCAAAAAACAAGCGGGAAAGTCCTAATACTGTCGTATTAGAAAAGCGCTCAGGTGTTAGTCAATGTATTTAGTGAAGAAAGGAAGTATAAACTCCGTCGACTTGGCTGGGAAATGGAAATAAAACATCAGCTGATAGCAAACAAAGTTTACCAAGGAAACCGTAAACGCGTATTTTTGTTTCCCGAAAATGAGCTCACCGTTGAGCTCATCAGGCGGGTTTTTTTTAGGCTTCATTTAAGTTCAACGATCAATTTCGATAAGAATTACTCTACCGCTAAGAAATTTTCTTACAGACAAACGATCGAAACTACCTGCGCATTACGTTAAAAGCATGAAATACAGTTTTCACAGCTTTGTTTATTTTAAAAATGGACCTCCCCAAAAAGCCTACACATCGATGAGCTGGTGCGCCATTTAAACGAATTAGCACTAGTATACTAGTACTCTAGAGGCAAGTCGAAATCAAAAAGCGCTGTCTATCGGCTGAGCGCTTGACAAGTATGGGAAGAGTGACTTACCGGCCGAGTTATGGATCAAGGAGCCATAAAATATAGTTCGTGGAGCCATGCTTAGGTTCACGACCAATAAAGTATGGCTCAGATAGTCATGCTGTAGACGGCAAGTCACTTTGGTTAGAAATTATGGATCTCCGAGCCATTTTTTATGGGTCTCAGAGTCATACCTTTTTTTGAGTGTACGCACGCGCTAATATGCATCCTATAGAGTCAGCATCCCGATGACTAGAGTCGGACAGTGCGTGCCTCCTTTTGCAAAGTTGCAAATTTCCAGCCATTTCAAGAACAATTGCACAATTTATTGAGGGGCTTGGAGAACAAGTCGCATAAGTGCAATTCTTCCTGCCTCGAGAGATTCGTGTTTGAAGTTACGAAATTACACTAATCCTCATGGTAGCAAGAAAGTTCAAACTGACTTTTTGATGCTGAAAAATTGGAACCTGGAAGCGAGTTTTTCACAGACTGTGGACTAGTTTTACTTGAAATCATTGATATCTCATTTTTTTCCCAAAAACTACACATACGAGGACTTATCTGTAACAATGGCGGATGTAAAAAATTTCCTTTTCGAAACACATTCAAAAAACTGTTTTGGCATCAAGAAAATTTTGAGAAAATACTTGAGATGTGATCTCCGAGATCTGTACATTATGCCAGAGCAAAACATATTAAATTTGTGTGTGAACTAAACAGTTTTTTAAGCGTGTTTCTAAAAGGTAATTTTTCACATCCACCATTGTTACATATAAGGCCTTACATGCGCCTTGTCCTCCAAGCCCCCTAAATACAGTTTGCCTCGCCGTTTCTTAAGATTTCATTGTTTTCTGAGTAACTCAACTATTTTTATTGAGCAGGCATTAGTGAAATATCTTTGAGTTACCTCGTAGATCATTGTTTTAAGAAATAACTCGTGAATTTTCGGAAAAAGTGGAGTGTATTTTGCTCGGCATCAAGCACTAAGATCGTGGATTTCAGAACAATTTATCAAAAACTAATATTTCGAATAGCCAAAGCTCTCTTCGTGAGCGTGGTTTACTGAAGGCAGTGCTCGCAATAATTTACATGTTCTTATTCGAAAAATATATTACTGTATTCCCAACCAACAATTATTTGTCTTACAGAGAGTGACAACTTGCTAATACTCTCTTGAAAATGGTGTAAATCAAAATTACTCAGTGATACTTTGAGAAAGATGCGAGATAAAACTATTTTAACTTCTTCGGAGCTTAAATTTTGAATAAGCAGAAAAACGGAGGTGCACTCAGTTTCACCAGCAAACAAATGAAAGAAGCAAAATTGATAGAAATACTCAGGATATATCGGAAAGCTTAATGAGACCCTCAATATGACTTCACATTTGGGTATCCATCCAATTTTAACTTAACTATGCTTTATGGTTATAGGATTCGTTCCTCTTTATCTTAAAATTCAATTTTTGAGGAGAAATTTTCTTCTTAAGCCCGATCAATGGCGATTTTGGAAAGATAGGAACACCGTTTTTCCTCAATTTAAATCTATTAAAATTAAAAATATCGATTCTACGCTGCCTTACCAAGAATAGATTATTTAACGTGCATTTAAATGGCGGAAAAGCAGTGTGAGAAACCTGCAAGAATCGCCAAGGCCACTGGGCCCGGTTTAGGTCGAAAATTGGTTAAATAATTGCGAAATTCGTTCAAAGGAGGACCATGGATTCAACTCAGTTAAAAATATAGTTCGACGAACATTCGTCCAATCATTATATTAAAAAGAAAAAACCTCGTCCTTAGACAACTAGCCGAAGTATTACTTCCACTCAGTTCCGGCGCGAAGCCCTATATCTTAATAATGAAATGAATTAGTTCTAGCCCATGGCAGATGGCACCCTCTTTTCGCCCTTTTCTTGTCTTTTGCATCGTAAAGGCCAAATTTAATGCTCAGGCAGTTTTTTTCTAAATTGGACCGGGAAAACAGCAGGAAATGTGTCATTCCCTAATCTTCATATAATTTATTAAAACATTTTTATTTTCATTTCTTGTATAGTTTCATCTGTTATCAACAGTTATTTACGTAATTGATGTTTGCTGGATGCACGTTTTCTGAAAATTTTTGAACTATCTCACTCGAGCGACAAACACACACGCACATTCACCCTTGTATACACCACTGTCATGCGTCATTCGCCGGAACGCCTTCAAAATTCGCAAGTAATGATAGTTGGAATATTCGTAACATATTCTTAGATAACAATATCAAAGTTTCAAGAGTGTGCGTCACGCAAATCTACAAGCAGTATGTTCTGTTATACATAAATACGCATGAAATTGTGACAATAATATCACAGTATTACATTGCGGCTTGCGTTCATATCCCAGTGCATTCGTTGTTGAAACTTCTGTGACTCTTGTTTGTGAAAAATGTCTGCTTTCAGACAGCAGATCAAGTTTTTCATTTACCTCTTTGCGTTTACATTCATTTCTTCCGTGATGGTCGGTGCGGAACTTAAGGCAGGTGAGACTATTGTGACTGGCATGCGCTGCAATCATGCGGGAGACTGTGTGCGTTCTTGCCTAAAGTCTCCATTGTCTCCATCATGTATGATTGAACAATCCGGTGAACTTCTTGAACCGACCATAAGATGTAAGTCAAAGCGTTGCATTTGCGGATGTCGAGAAACCCTGTCTAATTGGGACTTATTTGTCTCATAGATTTTGGAATATTAATTGTTTATAAAATATTATTGGCAAATTTGTGCTCATGAATAAGACAATTATCTCCAATTTATATCATTTGGTTTTGAAATAAAGTAATAGCAAAAATATGTACCTAGTTTTTTTTTCTAACATGTTGAGGACAAAATGCAGACACCTCGGAAAAAAAATTTCTACAAAATCTATTACTCTTTATTAATGCAAATGTCACCGTCCACGGAAGAAAGAACCTTTTGATCGCCGCACGCAGTGGATTCAATCAACGGGAGAAGTCGGACAAAATTTGGAAACTTTAAAAGCTTATAACTTCGTTCATACAAAACTTTGAGGTTTCAAAAGTGGTTCCATCGGTTTTCTCGTGAAATTTTCTTCTAGTATCACCTCTTAAAATTTAGCCAATGATGAAATTAAACATTAAAATTAGCCGTTTTTGTCAAAAATGTCATGTCCGAGTTCTCTCCATAACTCGATTCCCTAGGCGCCGCCGCGCCGGAGGACATTTTTCAAAATAGCTATCTTTTTTTTTTTCAAGTAGGGTGTCAAAAGTGGAATTTTGATTTTTCGACGGAAAAAACTCTCCACTAGAATATGGAATGGGTTGACAGAAAAATCGTTATTCTATTCGTATTTTATTCGAATGTAGGACGTACGTTGTACTTTAACACATCAGTTTTTTAGCCCAGATAACAACGTTAATACCACTGAACCACGTATCTCGTCTCTAAATTGAACATATTTATGCTAAAAGGAACTATCTGCATAAGGATTGCGTGTAACATAGTTCCTTTTAGCATAAATACATCAAATTATATTTTGGTGGTGCGCATTAAATTTTCTGACAATAGTTACTGATGCTCTTATCAAGGAGGTAGTGATACAAATATTTCAACTCCGAGGCAGGCCAAATTGCATAACCATTGAGTTGAAGGCGGACTAAAAGTTTAAAACCCGCTTTTCCCAAGATTTTACAGATTACCACGGTAAACCTTTCAAGCCTTGCTCCTTCATTTTGGAGTGTTCGTAGTACCTACCTCCAGCGGGCTAATAGTTGACATTGGTAGACAAAGTGATAGACAAAGATGACAAAAAGGATATGGAGGGATCCTATTGGTGAAGTGGGTGGTTGCGATGGACAAAGAGGTATAGACTAACTGACGGCAACCCACGAGAGACCCTTTAGTTAGTCCATCATTTTCTCTATAAGAGCCTCCCATTTCAACTGTTAAGATCGCTCCATGTTCCTTATGTCCTCTAGATATTAATAGACAAATCTATAGACCAAGAATACATAGGGAGTATGGAGCGCTATTGGTTGAAATGGTTAGTTCCTATAAACTAAAGGATAAAATGATGGACTAACTGTAGGGTCTCTCGAGAGTTGCCGTTAATCAGTCCATTATCTACCTTGATGAGATGAAAATTTTAAAGTAGGAGTTGAAGCCACTACACAAGTAACGTTAAAATTGGTAAAAAATTTAAAAATTTGAAACCTTTCACTTGCATTTATCGTAAAATAATTACAATTCGGATGAGTTTCGGAGGTGCCTGACCTCCGTCCTCAGCGCGACTGATCAGTCCAGAACGCGTCCAAATTTTGATTATTTTACGATAATTATTGAAGTGAGAGGGTCCAAGTTTTTAAATTTTGTACCAATTTTCACATTACCTACCCTCTTTGTCCATTGCAACCACCCCCTTCCGCCAACATCCCTCCAAATCCTTTTTGTCTTCTTTGTCTATAGCCTTGTCTATCAATTTCAAGAATCAACCCGCAGTCCTGAGCATCGCGACTGACCGAAACTCAACCATAGGAGAAACGAGCCATATGGGATTGAGCCTCGACCATTTAATATTCAATCTCTAAATCGTCATTTTACGGCTTGTGGGTTCCACTTTGGAAAAAATCAAAGTCACGATTAAACTAAACGCCACCCGGAGGGACTGGCAGGGATTAAAGAGGCGAAAACTGCGCGTCATTTATGCCGAGGAAGGGGCGGAGGGGTGTGATTAATATTCTATTAGAGGCGAATTGATACCTCCAAAATGTTTGTGATCGCGCGCTAGGGTCACGCCCCACCCCGCGCTGCAAAACCGGGAACGGGGGTTAAACAAACAGAGCTTCCACCGGCACCGGCGTTGCCATTTTGACCTGGGGATTTTATTTTATCACATTGTTTTTGCATTTACTTCAATCGCATTCAGCAAGAAGGAACCAGCGCGATTACAGTGTTGTGTTGTAAACATGTCGCTTCTTTAAAATTATGTAAAGAATCTCCTAGTATAGCGAATAGCTGCTTCGGCTTCCCACCAAAAAGTGTTAATTTTAAAGGAAAATAATTTTGTAAATTTCAATACGTACATATACAGTAAAAGCTCGCTAAGTCGAACTACGGTTAAGACGAAATGTCGATTAAGTAGAATTTTTTTTTCGGTCCCTTGACACGTTCATAAATGAAATTGAGAACCGGTTAAGATGAATTTCCGCTTAAGTCGAATTTTTTGTCGGTCCCTACACAATTCGACCAAGCGAGCTTTCACTATATTAAGTATATCTGAGAGAGAAGGAGAGGTTGCACGATTTCGAAAAAACTGATAACGCTGGTTCCTTTTTGTTGAATGCAATCCATACTGAGTTTCGTGGAAAAAAATTGACCTTCAAGCTTCTATGCCTCATTTTCAAACTGGTGTAGGTTGGCTCCAATTTTCTAAAAATCACGTTGTAAATCACGCACAGGATGATGTAAAAATCCCGCACCACCACACTGAAAAAAATTCTCGGCGATTTTACCAAGGTCCGTTGGTACCTTTTCCATCTCACTTTTTTTTACCAATTATTGGTAATTTTACCTAGACAGACTGGCAAGCCTACCTTAAACCGGTATTTTTACTGTTTTTTTTTTAGGTAAGAATACCACTTTTATTGATAATCAATTCCCGGTAACTTTACCGCATTTTATCTCGGTAATTCTACCACAGTCGATAAATAATATTGGCGTTTCTACCGGGGTCCAGTAAAATTACCAAGAAAGTCAATAATTTTCCCGAGATTTCTCGGTAAAATTACTAATTCCATAATTGGCAATTTTACCAAGAAAAAACTGGGATCAAATAGAACCCTGAATCTTGGTAATTTTACCCTTTTCTTAGTAAATACACCGAGATTTTTTTTTCAGTGCAGTATTCGAGGCATCAGCCCTGTAACTTTTGAACAGAAACATGGAGAACTGAAATTTTGTGAGAGCCCCTAGGACAAACAAATCAACTTTTGTGACTCCCAAATATTTTAGGGGGACTATCCTAAAAGGCGGCAAGAATTTGAAAAGGGTTATATGGTTGCTGCGAGATTTCTGGATCATCCTGTATTTCACAGACAATATATGCAAAGACTTCGATACTAAGACCATTTGTCCTTTTAAGCCTATCGCTCACCCTAGACATTTCTTAATTATAAAAAAAGAAATTGAAGTTGAATACGTCTTTTTCGCCCCCCCCCCTTTTACTTCTAGTTGGCCTTTTTTCGGCCTCCTGTGATGCATGGTTGTAGCGTTGGGTCCATGAGCAAAAGGTTCCGGGTTCGATTCCCGGCTGGACGACCCGAGTTCCATGGTCTCTACCAACGGGGATGGTTGTACAGTAGGGACTGAGGAAGGTGCGCGGGGCTCTAAGGAGCCTTTCAAGTATTGCGTAACGCACACTTTTTCCGATTTTTTACCCTCCCCCCTCTAACGCAGTCCTACACCCGCCCCCTTCGAAATAAGTAACGCTGGCCTGACCCCCACCCTAATTTTTAAAAAAATAAAGAAAATGCCGTGGATTAATTCTGGAAAGGCAGGATTTTCAATTTTTTGCACGTTTTTTTCAAAGTTTTTTTTGCTGCGTAAAGCTGCACTCAAAAAACAAGTACGGGAGGAGTGACTTACCGGCCGAGTTATGGATCATGGAGCCATAAAATATAGTTCGTGGAACCATGCTTATAGGTTCACGACCAATAATGTATGGCTCAGAAAGCCATACTGTAGATGGTAAGTCACTTTGGTTAGAAATTATGGATCTCCGAGCCATTTTTTATGGGTCTCAGAGTCGTACCTTTTTTTGAGTGTGGGCTTGACCCCCTACCCCTTGTGACGCACCGTAACTTTGCCTCACCCCCCCCCCCCTTCTAAGTGCGTTACAACACTTGATCGGCCCCGAAATGAAAACGCTGAGGATTACCAGTTGTGGAGCACTTGAAGTGTTCAAATAAATGGGAAAGGTAAAAAAAAAAAATCGAAACAATACATTGAAATACGTGAAAACTAGGTGGAAAATAGGCAACAGCGCGCGTTGCCTCGCCCTGATTTCTGATTAATCGCGCGGGGCTGAGGGCGCGGGCATCAGGTGGCCAGCGGGGCTTCATCCGCGCATGAACTCCGCTACAGACTGCCCCTGTCAAAGGTTCCCCGATAAAATATGGTGGAATAATGCCTGCATTTATTCCCCTTTGCCGTCTCTACCTTTGCCCCGTGCGTCCCGTTTGACTCCGAGCCCGCTCCGCCCGGGAAAATTTCTCGCCTTTTCCGCCCGGGAAAATCTCCCGCCTTTTCCGCCCGCTTCATTTTTCCTTACGAGGCAGCTTGAAAGTAAAAAATGATCTCCAACGGCTCTTCCACGGCTCACTTGAGAGTGATTAATTTATTGAGGCTTGGATCTTCTTGTAGAGAGCTGAATTTTTTTCACGCTGAAAGATCCTATTCAAATCGCTCCGCGGAAAAACGCTTCGATGGTAAAACTTCCAAACCACATATCGACGGTGCAAGTCGGCAATCACATAACTCGGTTAGCGACGTAGCAGACTTCCCATCATACTTTATTTTCTAAACGGAAAACTACTCAACGGCGATTCTTTAAAGCTGCCGTGATTTTTCTTCTCTGTCCCAAGAAAATTCTGCAAAAACTTCAAGGAATGAAGCCAATTTGTTCTCCTTTAAAAAAATAACATAGAGGCGGAGATTTTCAGACACCGCAAACGAGTGTGATTGCCGACTTACACCGTCGATATCTCGGTTTGCGGCGCTGTAGACTTCCTGTCATATTTAATTTTTAAATGAAGAACTATTCAGCGTTAATTCTCAAAAACTTCCGTGATTTTTGTTCTCTGTAAAAAGTAGATTCAAAAAATTTTTCAAGGAATCGTGTTATTTGATCTCCTTCAAGAAAATAAAATCGGAGCGAGATTTCAAACGCAGCAAACGAGATAAGTGGTTTGGGAGTTTCATCGTCGACATGGGCTTCGGTGTGAAGATATTTCCTCCGAGAAAATTTCGCCAAGTTTCCAGGGCGAAATTTTAAGATGCTTCTTTGAAACTGCCTTGTCTTGGAATCTTGACATCCTCCTTACACTCCGTGCTCCCTTCGCTCCTTATTCGTATCGCTCGAGTTGGGAGTCGGGCCCCGCGGGTGGATTATTGAAATTGATAGACACAGCAATAGACAAAGGGAAGAAAGGGGAAATGGAGTGATCCTGTCGGTTGAAACGGGTTATTGTCTCAAATCAAGGAGGAAAATAATAGACTCATTACATGGCCTCTCGTGGTAACCGATAGTAGTTAGTCTATTCCTTACTTCCTTTGTCCATTGCAGCCATCCGCCTCTACCAATAGGATCGCTTCATTTCCCCCTGGTCTTCTTGGTCCATCATTTTGTCTATCATTTTGTCTATCATTTTGTCTATCAATTTCTATAATGAGCCCGCCGAAATGAATTTCATCCGGATATCATTCTGGGAATTCTTACAGTGAAATTTTCGCCATTCTCAATCGCGGGCTGATTATTAAAACAGATAGACACAACTATAGACACAGAAAAAAAGAGAAAATAAAGCAATCTCATTGGTTGAGACGGGTGGTTGTTAGACACTAAGAGGGAATATAATGGACACATTATATCGACGGTGTAAGTTGGCAATCACATAACTCGGTTTGCGAATTTGAAGACTTCCTGTCATACTTTATTTTTTAAACGGAAAACTACAAAATTCTTTCAAACTGCCGTGATTTTTCTTTTCTCTGCGAGGAAAATTCTGAAAAAACATCAAGGAATGATTTCAATTTGTTCGCTTATAAAAAATAACATAGAGGCAGTGATTTTCAGACACCGCAAACGAGATATGTGATTGCGGACTTACGCCGTCGATATGGTCTCTCGTGGATATTAACAGTAGTTAGTCCATTCTTACCTCGCGTGTCCATTGCAACCACCCGCTTCCACCAATAACTTTGCTCCATTTTCCCTTGGTCTTTTGCTTCGCCTATCAATTTCTATAATGGGCCCACCGAAATGATATTCACTCTCCATTTTATTCCGGGATTTCTCACGGTGAAATTTTTGCCATTTTCATCAATACGGTTGTTTTTCCAGTATGTAACCAGGTGGGGAAAGAGTGTTGGGTCCACACTATTTTGCGGGGAATCAAGGCCAAAAACAATTGGAGTAAAAAATTTGAACGCAAATTACTATCAGTACATGACTGAGGGATGGAGAATGTTCAGCTCTGGCAGATGCATCGGAATTTTAAGCTAGGGTCACGCCGAGGGATCTACTTGTACACTGAAGAAAAACCTCGGCCTTGGAAGCCCTGTTTACGAGCTATACAGACATACCGTCCGCGTTCCAGGCTTAGCACCCGGAGCAATCGAAGCTACGGCTCCAGCACCCGGAACTTTCGGCCCGGAACGGACGTTATGTCTAAATAGCCCGTAACTTTATTTTTTCAGTGTAGCACGTCGAGAGACGTCACAAAGCAATTATCCATAACGTGCATTGACGTGGTCGTGCATGGAGGACTCCAATACTGCCGAGCTAAGGAAAAGCGCCGTATGAACCTTCAGGCGTTGCCAAATTTTCTCTGATAAAACACGAATTTTTGGGGGAAATTTTAATTATTTTCCTTCGAATTTTGCAGACTATTTTGTTCGCAATTTACTCTAAAATATCTGTAAATTTCATCGAAAAATGCGCATTAATTTCGTCAAAAATGCATGCTTCATCCGGGGAAATTCGACAACTCTCGAATGTTCTTACGGCGTTCTTCCTTAGCACGGCAGGATAGAGATGGGCGAGAAGCCACGAGCCGAAACCCGTAATTGGACGCAAGTGCGAGGTGGGCGGCGAGCGAGGGGGCCCAGAAAATGTGTGTCAACGAGTGCGGCGCATGATTGATATAACATCAAATCAGAGTATTGGTTCCCAGTCGAATCTTTATGAGGTTTGACAGGTGCCGATGCACGGTGATGGATCAAGCTACTGATGTCACTCCCCCCCTCCCCCTGCCCCCGCCTCCCTTCCGCCGCGAGCGCGTCACCCTTGGAGGGCTAACGCCAGAGTCGACGACGATGCCGGATGTCCTCTTCGGGCTGGAAAAATCACCCTGTGAATCCTGATAGCAAAGTGTTCCGTAAGTGCAAACATGAAAGTTTGAGAAAATGGTGACGCATAACGCCTGTGGCGCGAAGCGCTTCAAGAGGTTGGACCGCTTCTGTGAGAGCCTTGTTGCCCCCTGGGCCCCCTTAACCGCGGCCATGAGAGACAGTCCATCAGCCTCTTGGTAATGGGTGCAGACCTCTACTTTCTAGAAGGAGCGGAACGTTTTAAAATAAGTAATGAATAGAGGACTTTTGGGTGAGGTTAAAAAAGGGTCGGCCTTCAACTCGGGTAATTTTGATTTATTCGAGGGGATTTCTGGAGATTTTATAAAGTTTATCCTCTTCTCCAAGGAAATTTTGCCATTCTAGAACAACGCGGGAAAAGACTGAAAATTTTTTCTTGTTCATTCGCTGGATTTTTGGGTTTGATCGATAGATTTCGAAACTTTTTCATTTTTCATTTGAAAAGGCACAATCAGAAGAATTTCGACCCAGGACTTAAGAGCCTTATACACCGCATCATTAAGTTCCTTAGACGTCTTTAAAAAGGTCTATACTGCTTCATCAAAAGCAAATAATCTTTAAAAAAAGAAGAAAAAAGAAGAATTTTCTCCCTCAATAGTGACATTCATTTTCTTGGTCCCTCAGATCTCTCAGCTCCTTTCTTCACCCAAAGACGACTTTACAGCTGTTATAACATCACCTTCGCAATTCTTTTTTCTGCCTTTTTTTGTACACAAAACTGAAATTTTTTTATACACTTTGAGGGAAAACTGTGCTCATATGAGATTTTTCCCTCTGTATTGAGAATTTCAGCTTCATGCTGAATTTTAACGCACGTTGGCAATAAACTCCAATGCACTGTCTTTTTTCCGGTTTCTATATTTGTTCTTTAAGTTTGTTCAGTCATTCGAAGACGGAAATTTTCAGAAAATTACACTCATAGATCAAGGAAATCCGAACTAAACTCGGCGACGCCGCTGAGTAAGACGAACGAGAGCGTATGTGAGTGGTTCGCCCAGAAATTTGTCGCTTGTTCAAACAAAATTGCGAACGCGGGCCCTCCCCGCGAAACCAGCGTAATAGTTAAAAAATGATTACACGAAATTTCAGGCGAGTAAACATAAATCTGCCTCCGCACCTGTTTCAAGACTCGATTCATTAAAGCGCCCAAGAGTTCACAACACCGCTGCCATTCGAGTCAAAAAATCCACAAGAATCCCAGTAAAACATGTCATCGATTTCTCACAGAATCGCATCGCTGCTTTCCAAACAACCTGGACCGAAATTCGTCATTCCTCCGGCGTAAGGGCGTATCTCCATGTCCATATGAGCCCTGTTGTCCGTATTAATCCATACTTACCGAGGCTCACTTGAAAAATGAAGATACGCCGTTTTGTCAGAGGAGCGACGGAATGAGCACAACCACGCTTGCGCTACGTGTCACGTCAGCCCCTCAGAATTCCTATCCTTTGTCGGATGAAGTTCGACGCCTGATCGATCGATATATCGATGTGCGTCCCGCCTCCCGCGGCAAAAATATCGATCTTAGATTTCGACCCATCGCATGCCTGACGCTTCCTGTGTCCTGCCGCCCCGACAGATGTCAGGATGCCGTCACTTCTGCTCGCACCTATGTCAATATTGACGCGTTCTTGACATGATCCTGATGATTTTGAGGTGTCATGTTGATTTATGCGAATTTCCGACGTGTGGTACAGTGACCAAATTCTGACACGCCACGGGGATGCTGGTCTCCACGTAGCATCGGACTCAGAGAAACATGAGTGTATCGTGGTGAAAATCAACACACAATGTTCTCAAACTGAACTTTTCATTCGGCACATTCTTTCGCACTTCGCCATCCTTATCAACTCGAGGATTTTAGTCGTTTCCAGTGGGTGGTTTTTATTTTGCAGTGCATTCTGTCGACTCCTACGTGAAGAATTTGACGATATACCTCTTTTATTTCCATTTAAGTCTCTTCGATTTGAAATTAATGAATAGCATTAAATTGCGAATGGACCACTAGACAAGGCACGGATTTAAGCATTCTGATTCTAGTTTCTGAACCAGAATTTCACGTAGAACACGATTCACGCAACGAAAATTACTGAAATCAACTCCTTACGAAGATATAAACGATTTTATTTCACATTGGTTACGAAGAATTTGAACTGCCCGCTCACGTGAAACTCAAAGCTCTACGTGAGTCAAATCGAGCACTAAAACGGTTTCAGCAAGCTTCTCAAACGAGCAATGTTCATTTCCCACCATGTGTTGTTCATACTATGAGCCGTTTGCTATAGCGTCAAGATTGAAGTTGTCAGATTTTTATATAGCAGAGACTGTCATGATAACGTTTAGCGCGCGATATGAATCACGTAGAGCAATGAGTTTTCATGAGCGGGTGGTTTAAATTCACGCATCAGGAATAATTAATTATCTTCGTAAGGAGTTGATTTCAGTAATTTTCGCTGTGTGCACTGTGTTTTACGTGGAATTTTGATTCAGAAACATGTATCAGAATGCGGCAATTCGTACTTTGTCTACTGGTCCATTATTCCCAAATTCCCTCGGAGAGCAAGTTTCCCCTACAGCGCGTCTGCAAAAAAAACTCCACTGTGCAAAACTGCTTAAAGTGTCCGAACTGTTTACAATATTTTTACAAGTCCCGCATAATAGCCGCGTAAATCTCGCGCGAGCGTAATGTGTAATGTCTCTTGATAGCAGCGACGAGGCGCGAAATCGATTATCGATATTTCCCCATTTGAAGCTATGGTAAAGAATCGATCATTCAGCCATCCGTTGCAAACACCTCTGTTTATCGATCCTTTCCCATTGGTTCAAACGGCAGATCAATCGATATATCGCAAAGAGCGCCACGCATTGCATGATAGGTTAAGTGACGAGGCAGTCTTCCAGGCGGCTGCCCTGTTGAATGAGCTGTCTTCCAAAAAAGAACAAGTCCATATTTCACATGGATCTCGGGCTGCATAACACTACTAAAGTCGTGGGGTTCATCTAAAAATTGACACGATCTCTTTTAGAAACAGCTCGTTCCTTTGTCCCGTCGACAACTTTTGATCCTGGTTCAACGGCGGGAGCTCCACTGGCGCAGGGAAAAAATCACCGAGTCCCGCCGCGGTCCCTTGCCTTTGATATTTCACGCCTTGTTGAGCTGTTGACCGGGCCTTTGACAGGCCTTTGACGAGCCTTTTCCCGGTGGAACTTATGGTGTGTGGAGTCGACTCACCCGAAGACGCCCACGGCGACGGCAGCCTCGCGCAGAGCTCGATCGTGGTCCATGTCCACGAAAGTTTCGGGTCGGATCGTTGCCGTGTTCCTCGGTTGCCGCTCGTTCTGGACCGCTGTAACAACCAGGGAACATTGAATTTGAGGGTTATGATCAGACACCGAAATTCGGAAAGTCCGAAAGTCCGAAATCAACATACACTTGTAAAATTTGAAAGAAAAACACCAAGAAGAGGCCCGGATACTGTATGTAACAGGGTGGACCCTGGTAAAAATTGGCAGTAGAATCTGTGTTCCAAAATACCATAGACCTACAGCCGCCTGTAAGATTTCCAATAGCCTCTACAGCCGGCAACACAATTTCTTACAACCTTTTATAGCCGATGGCGAATAAGCAACAGCCTGGCGATAAAGTGTATGCTAATCGTTACTAATTCCGGATGCTAAGACTTACTGATTTTTTGGACTACCGCTCTCTTCTCGGGCCGTAGTATCTTGATTTATTTTGCGAGGAAAGCTCCGTACTTTTGAAGGATGCCTGCCATTCCTAATATGTTGGAGCGCTTTTAATTTCGTATGAGACTGTGTATTACCTCTAGTGTGAAATATTTGCTTCAAGCGCCGTGGTACGCCGCGGCGCGGCGCGGCGGGCGGGCAGCCAGCGCGAAACGCGCAGTGGCGCCTACAAACCTAACAGGGATACTTCACGCATTGCGCAATGCGTGAAGTATCCCTGTTAGGTTTGTAGGCGCCAGTGCGACGCCGCTCCGCTTTGTGTTAAGCTCTAATATTTAATCTCGTGGAGTCAGCGTTTTTCAACTCATGACTTTGAAATGTTTGCACACTCTGTATGGATTATTCTCATTTTAATTGATGAAAAATAATATGTAGTAAAGGAAAATATAATGTGCGTTTTGTAAATTTTAAGGTGATTCCGCACAAACTTAAGGATTTACAAAGCACACGAATTTCTACACAATTTCGTATAGCCTTTTATAGCAGATGGCGAAAAAGCAACGGCCAGGCGATAAAGTGTAAAGCCCGGCGATAGGAATTATAGCCCGGCTGTATAATTTTTTATCGCTTCGTGTAGCTCGGCCGTATGATTTTTTCCACTTTCTACAGCCAGCTATAAGATTTTCTATCGCTTTCTTCAGTCGGCTATGGTATTTTGAAACGTAGCTCCTATCGCCAATTTTTACCAGGGGAGACGTGGTGCTGGATCCACACCATTTCGCGGGGAAATCAGAGCCAAGAAGTTCCAAAAATTATAATTAGAGTCAAAAATAATTTTTTTAATGGCGAAATGGTGCGGACCCAGGACCATTTTTCCACCTTCTTGCAAAATTATTGACGGTTTTAATTTAGGGGCTTAAAGGACAGGGCACATATAAGTGCAATTTTTGCTGTTTTGAGGAATACGTGTTTGAAGTTTCGAAATTCCATGTATCCTCATGGCGGAAAGAGAGTTCTAACAGACTTTATGATGCTTAAAAATTAGAATTCGGGAGCGAATTTTCCCGCAGAACATGCATTGAGACCAGTTTTACTTAAAATCATTAATATCTCATTTTTTTTCAAAACCTGCAGTTATACACCTTGTTCTTCAAGCCCCTCAATTCATATCGTCGCTCCTCTGACGTAAGAGAGTGTCTCAATTTTCGTTTGAGCCCCAGAAAGCATGTAGTTAATTGTGAAATGGGACTCACGTGGAAATCGTGTTACGTCCCTACGCCATTAAAGAAACGACGGTATTGGAATGAGTCAATTCAAACTACCCGACAGCGAAAAACCCAAAATTGAATGTAGATGAAAGTGATCATGGCGAACGGATCATAACGGAACGGGTGTTTGCTCCCTACGCCTCCCCTTAAATCCACCAATGAAATGCAGGGTTGCACTTTTTCTTGAAAAATTAAGTCTTGAAATTTTATATGAAAATCTCATGAAATTTCAGACAAATATGAAGGATATTGAAAAATATCTTTCAAAATGAAAAGCAAAATTAAACGAGGAATGACTAGATTTTGCTTTTTGGTGTTTTTTAGTGCGTGTTGCATACCCAGCCCCTGAAAATGAACATATTCTTCACACTTGAAATATTTCACGGAAATTGTCAATATTTCACATTTTCCATTTCACCCATGCAGTTCTGATGAATGCCTAGAATTTTTTTTTTTCTGCTGGTTTTATGGCTTCGCGGCTAGCACCTTCAGCCAACTTTTAGACTATGTTTATTGTGTGTAGGCAACGAGGGATTCAGGTACTTCCATGCTCCAGGCTTTTCAAATTTTCAGGAATTAGGGCCGAGGAGAATCTGCACTGAAAAAAATTCTCGGCGTTTTTACCGGTCCGTTGGTACCTTTACCATCTCACTTTTTTTACCAATTATTGGTAATTTTACCAAGACAGACTGGTAAGCTTACCTAAAAACCGGTATTTTTACTGTTTTTCTTTTTTCCAGGTAAGAATATCACTTTTATTGGTAATCAATTCCCGGTATTTTTGCCATTTTATCTCGGTAATTCTACCACAGTCGATAAAAAATATTGGCGTTTTTACCGGGGTCCAGTAAAATTACCGAGAAAGTTCAATAATTACCAATTCCATAAATGGTAATTTTACCAAGAAAAAACTGGGATCAAATAGAACCCTGAATTCTTGGTACCTAATTTTACTCTTTTCTTAGTAAATACACCGAGATTTTTTTTCAGTGTGATGTCGAGAATTTGAAATCCTAAAACTCTATACAGACGGTGAAACTACCAAACCACGCATCTCGGCTTGAAGGGGCACATTATTATATTTCCCTAGTGCCAACCCCTGAACCCATCGAGTCAAGCGCCAGGCGTGCCTCCAGCCTCCAGGCCCGTCGCGTCGCGTCGGTCGCACGCGGGGCCGGGGGCCGGGTCGCGGACGTAATGATAAGAAGAGCAATCTGTTTGCATTTTTAACGACGCGTGAAAAACAGGCAGATCAACAACTGGGAAGCGACAGGCGAGAAACGATCGAGCACTAAACTGACAGAGGTCACGTGCCGTTTCCGCCCCCCAACTCGCGCCCCGCGGAGATGCTCCCGCCGGTAATTGTTGCAGATACATCTTTATTGTTTCACACCCCTTCCCCCCCCCACCCCGGGACAGCGTCGGAGCTTTCTTCCACGTGTTTGCCTTTGTGCGGTTTCTGCGGCCCGCAGAAAAGCTCCGCGCGAGCCGCACCGTTGTCTGACTTCACGGAAGGGCCCGAGAAACTGCTTGAGGGTTGTATACCCTTTATTATTTCTGAAGGGTGTTGTAGTTCTTTTAGCTTATACATATATGTGGTGTAATTATTATCGAAAAAGTTACCAGAACTTATAAATTTTACTTAAGTTATATTTGAATTTTGGTGCTGATTAGTTTATTTACTCAAATTAGTAGACTTAATTTTATCTACCTTCCGTGAAACCCATTCCTTTTCCTTTTGGTCGTTCCATGAAAGAACTAGGGGTATAAAACGGGAAACAAGGCTAGTAATATACAGCGGAACAACGAGACGTTTCAGCTCAGAACTGAGCCATACTCAATATGAGAAATAAGTAAAAAATATACACATTTCGGAAAAGAAGACCTGGGTTTGTTATTCTCAAATCTCGGTCACTATCATGTTAACGTCAGGTTTTTCTCAAAACTTGTTTATTTTTTACTTATTTCTTCGACTGAAAATGACTCAGTTCCGAGCCGAAACGTCTCGGTGTTTAATTTTGTATTTTTAGCCTTTTCTCTTGTTTTCCCCCGGGCTGCTGTTTAAAAATTTGTAACTGCAGTCGTTCTTTTGACGGCTTCTTTTCCTGGGAGATTCTATATATCGATGGCTAAAGAGCGAAACCACGTACCTCCATCGCAGTGTTTCCGGATTTCGGCTACTATTTTATTTTTTCGAAGAGAAACGAGCGAACTGTATGGCTTGAAATTTCTATAGAATATTCTGCTTACAGAGAGGAAAAACCAAGAAAGTGTTCGAGGAAATATGTTGAATAGTTTAAAAAAAAATAGGGTCTTACAGAAAGTCGCAAACGAAGATACGTGGTATCGTACGTACTCACTTTAGCCATCGATATGGTTCATGTTGTCAATAAGGGAGGTATAAGGAACCCCTTATGAATACAGCATCATAGAAAGGGCAATTTTGCAAACCTTATGCGTAAAGTTCAGCAGTATAACTTTGGAAATGGTCCCTTCTTAGTGGGTCCTATATTGTAAGTTGTGTAAATTTGAAGGTAGGGTCGCACCTGACTCAAAGTTTGTCAAAGCCATACAATTTTCTATCCATATTTTGTACATTTCGCAGCAACAAATCATTGCATTCTCTGGCGAAGCGCCATTTCTAAACATGTACTGCTAAATTTTACATGAGATTGGCAAAAATTGTCCTTTGTGATGCTTCATTTAGGGATCCCTTAAAATCACAATTCAAACCTATCGCAGCCCTCTTAAGAATGAAACGTCCCGAGAAATGACTGTTAATTGGTTTTGACCATTAGGAATTTAAAGCTGCTATTCTCTAAAAGCTCCCTGGCCTGTGCAAAAATATGGATGAATCCGCTTCACTTTCCCCGATCATGTGTGACCATTTTCGAAAAATCTCCGTCCACGAAAAATTAAAGCTGAATTGTTGACTCTAGATTAGAACAGCGTTTTAAGAAAATTAAGGGTAAAAAAACGCCGAGAAATGTCAAATTCACAGTTCAAATCACGCAGTTTCAAGGAGAAGCTGTTTAAAATTCTAGACCACCATGTTTAGAGTACTAAATTGCAAAATTATTATGCATGTTGAGCGGAAAGTTACATTTAAACTACGTCCTGAAATCCCGAATAGCCTTCTACGGGACCCACACAAAATAAATCCTTATTTTTAAATGCAGTTATTAGTGGTATATTTTGGCAACGCTGGATCTCGTCGGAGCCATTAAAAAAGTTTTGCATGAGTGGAAACGCTCCGAGGCGTGGAATCCGGGAACGTGTATCGGACAAAAATGAGATGCAATTACCAGGCGGGTAAACTGTTGTGCTGCGCTTTTTGCATGCTAACAATTTTCACGGCGTCGCGTCGCATCACATCGCTGCGCTGCATACGAGCGATGAGCTTTGACGTGGCCCCGGTCTCATAGTCTATTTGATGTCCATCGCGATAAAATTACACGCAGAGAAAAAGCCCGCGAAAATAGGGGAGGATCATTAACATGTCTTCAAGTTTTCTATTCAAGTATTTTCTAAAGGTACGAGTACCCCAATTCCGTATTTAAAAGAACAATTCATTTTTATTTTGTCCTAATTAGAATTCAATTTAGTACAGCTCAGATTATGTCTAGAAGATACCAATGAACAGATAACAGACTCGGTTCTTTTCTATGAAGTTTACTTTGACTCGTCGAAAAAAACTGGAAGGAAACAAGTCACGAATCGCTGAGTTCCTCTCTTCAAATAATTCATCTCTTTTAAAAAAGAGTAGAATAAAACAATACCTCGAATGCATAAAATTATTTACTTTCACTAATAAATTAGGTACTCGGTCAGAAGCCAACGGACAGCTAAGTTATTCAAGATTGAAATTTCGTTGCTAAAAATTATTGGTTATTGATATAAAACTCTGCAATAACAGGCAGGTATTCATTTTTCAATTTTTTTTATTTTTTTTATCGAATACATAATCTGTGTTGAAAGTAGACCAAAAAACCGAAAATGTGTATCTCGAGTTGAGGTTATTCAAAGAAAATTCTCTCAATATTTTTTAAGGATAGTGAATCAGTTTCCGCACTAAGAATATCCAGAAAATACCAAGCACTCAAAGGAGGAACATCGCAGAAGGATTTGAAATTTCGATGGCCAAAGCACAAAACCGCGTATCTCCGTTTGTGGCGTTGCAAAATTCTTGTCAATTTTATTTTTTCCGGAAGAAGAATCAACGTAATTCCTTAAAAACTTCCTTGATTACTTTCTATTCTAATGGCACATTATTTATTGTAAAAGCTCTGAGGTTGGCTTCCTTCCCTTAAAAAATAAAATAGGACTGGAATGTTCAAAGCGCCGCACTGAAGATACGCAGTTTCGCAATTTGACCATTGATACGACACTAAATCTTTCTACAGGGTTATTCAAAAGTCACGCACCACTGGCCATGATGGGGGTGGCCATTTGAAATTTTTAGTTGCCCCCCCCCTCCCCCTGAGGGAGTCAAAAATTGGAAAGTACCTTAAAAGTTTTCCCCTCGATATGAGGAAAAACGTCAAAAACCGCAAGTCGATATCTTAATTAGAACTAAAGTTATGGCCAGTGGTGCGTGACTTTTGAATGACTCTGTACATTAAAATAATAAAGTACGTTTGGAAGCATTTGAGGTCAAAACCCGATTTTCCCGTTTACTCATCGATACGGAAGCATAATAAAGATACAAATCCTTACGCAGAGCCCACAGCCAATCAGAAACCAGCTCGCCCTAGCTCCAACTCTCTTCATTTCGAAACCGCAGACAAACGCGTCAGAGAACAGCACCCGCAACGACGAAAGCTCATTACCCCGACTGGCGAGCTCGGGAGGGGGGGGGGTGGAGGGGCGGGCTTTTTGGTGCGTTTGTTTGAAGGTTTGGGGCCCGCGGGCAAGCGTGCGTGTTGGTTCGCCGCGCGCCGACAAACGTGTCCCAATTACGCGTCGACAGAGGTCGAGCCGCCGCCAAACGGACCAAAAAACATCCCCTTTTCGCACGTAAATGGGGTAGATTTAGGGTTGAAAATGGCAACGTGGCTTCGGGCGGGTATTTAATATTCGCAGTTAACAATTTGAATAACTGGAGCCCATTAAGCGCCGCAGCCGGCGGCCCAAAGCCCCACAATTATGTGTCGATAATGATTTATCTGGAGGCGCCTGCCCGCCGGGCGGAAGCAACCCGCCGAGCGGCCGCGACGCGCGGTTTGCTCACCTCTTAATCCGCCTCATTAACGGTGTGACGGATGCGAGCTATCGTGCTCGTCTGGGGCTCGGCTGGAGTCGATTCCTTGAGCTAACCCGATGCAGCGCTGGGGGTGTTAAAACACGATGTGCTTTGTTGGGGGCGTTAAAACACGATGCGCTTTGTTAGGGGTGTAATTAAAGGTGTGTGTTATTCTGAATCGGGTCGGAGTTCCCTTACGATGATCAAGTTTGTTTGGAATACGCATGGGTGTCTATTTCATATTCGCTGAGAAAATTGGAGTCATTACGACAAAGAAACCCGTTTTCGGTGCCTTTTTGCCACACTCGGGAAATTACTCGTTGCATTATGAGGTACGATAGTTAAGACAACGACAGCAGGGTGGCAAAATTTCATGAAAAATAAAATATTGAAATTTCACGTGAAATATTTCATGAAGTTTCAGGAGTTTATGAAAGATATTGAAAAATGCCGGTTTCTTTTCAAGTTTCAGAAAATGAAAAAATAGTGAGTTTCTTCTTTTTCGTGTGTTTGGCTGCAGGTTGCATACTCTAGCCCCTGAAAACTATGAAATATTTTACAGCCTAGTGAAATTTCATGAAATATTTCACATTTCTTTTTTACGTTTCATGCCACCCTGAACGATAGTTTACTCGTGATTAAATACTTTTCCGTATCTCTATCAAAAGATTTTAAAGAAGTGAGGAGTAAGGAGGTTGATTACATTGCGGCAACGTTTTAAAGTTTTATCTGACCATTTATTTCTGCACATTGACGTCTGCTTTTGCCGAAATATTCAGACTCATAAAGAGGTTTCAAACGAAAACTTTGGGCTCTTTTCGTTTTTTCCCAAATATCCAATTTAAGGGACCTCACTTCTTAATATTACAAACTGTATTTGGAAACCTCAAACTTACCGTCTTTATTCATCCCCATGTGAAGACACTTTTTCAGTCTGCAAGCTTGGCACTGATTCCTATGTGCTTTGTCAACCACGCACCTTCCTGTGCCAGCTTGACACCTGCGAAAACATAAACCAACAATGAATATCGTAAGGTAGTGGAAATCATACTTATTCATCAAGCTTGTAACCAATGGATATGATTTACTTAAAATTACTTTCTCTATTTTGACTTTGACGGCGGTTACGCATCAAACCTCTTGAACAATGGCTATTTTCTATGTATAAGCTTCAGCGCTGCAGTCAACCATGGCCAAGCATTAATTTAAAAGGAAAATGTATGGGCTCTAACTTCAATGATAAACACACGGGGATAGCTATTTATCATGAGCTAATTCTACGACCCTTCTCCAAAATTCTGAAAAAACTATGATTTTCAATAAAATTGTGTACCTCCAGGACAACCGAGAGTAAAACGGAAAAGCGGGATGCGACCTAACTAACGCCGCACAGTGAACCGAGCCAATGGGAGAGGTCTACCATGAATTTGGTTACTCAAATTGCAAATTTTCATGTTCAATTTGTCAAATATTAAATTTCACGAGATGCTTATCGAAGAAAAGTTTACAGGAAAACCAAGGGAACCACTTTTAAAACTCCAAAGTTTCGTTTTAAAAGAATTTTAGGATTTTAAAGTTTCCAGATTGTGTCCGACTTCCCCCATTGACTTGTTCCGTTGTGCGCCGCACATTGGATCGAGTCAGTGGGAAAGGTCGGACAAAATTCGGAAACTTTAAACGCTTATAACTCCGTTCATACAAAATTTTAAGGTTCTAAAAGTGGTTTCATCGGTTTCCTCGTAAAATTTTCTTCGAAGAGCACCCCTTGGAATTTGAAATGTGACGAAATAAACATCAAAATTTGCATCTTAGCTACAAATTTCATGTCCGATCTCTCTAATTTACTCGATCTACTGTGCGCCGTTACGCGACGAGCCATTCCGCGAGAAATCCTCGCCTCAACAAAAATTGGAAACTTTAAACACTTAAAACTCCGTTTATACAAAATTTTAGGTTCATTGGCTTCCTCGTAAAATTTTCTTCGAAAAGCACCCCTTGAAATTTAAAATGTGACGAAATGAACATCAAAATTTGCAGTTTTAGTCACAAATTTCATGTCCGCACTGAAAAAAATAATATGCTGTTTTAGCACCTAGGATGTCAAAAATGTGTCTAGTGATCCCAAGGTGCTATACATCTACTGCCTTCGCAGTTAACTTTACATCCTATGAATGCAAATTCAACTGCGTGGGCAATCAAGGTAGCATTTTAGGATCACTAGACACTTTTTTGACATCCTAGGTGCTAAAACAGCATACCACTTTTTTCAGTGCGATCTCTCTAATTTACTCGATCCACTGTGCGCTGGTACGCGACGAGCCATTCCGCGAGAAATCCTCGCCCCAGCGCC
Organism: Bemisia tabaci; assembly: GCF_918797505.1. Taxonomy (NCBI): domain Eukaryota; kingdom Metazoa; phylum Arthropoda; class Insecta; order Hemiptera; family Aleyrodidae; genus Bemisia; species Bemisia tabaci. Next base: position 48,159,277 of record NC_092798.1, read on the forward strand.
AACTCCCGCTCAAGTTGAAATGGAAAAGTTCCCGCGGAGCCGGGGGAGGGGGGGTGAGATATTGGGAGTTGATATTAGAATTCATTTTGATAGTTTTTGATCGGGCGCTTCTGCGGTGGCGCTAAGCCAGAACCCCGTATCTCCATCGGCTTTTCAATCGGACTCGCGTGGTTTCTATTTCGTTCCGCGGCGGCGCTTGTGCGGAGAAGCCACAATTCCCCAGACGCCGCGCCGCGCCGGAGACGGATCCTATTTTTATGTAGCCGCGCGAGGGCGAAGGTGGAGGTGTGGGGGGGGGGGGGTCGAGGAGATTTGATGTGCACCGTTCCCGCTAAATCCCTTCCTGATTGATTCCGGCGACGATTCCGATCCCGCAGTTGGCATCCCTTTCCGCTCCTCCTGATTTTTAATTATTTAATTTGATATATTTGTCCCTTCGCGATATCGTTTTTTCCCGCCGAGTCTTTCGTTTTCCCGCGGTTGCCGCCTCGAGGAAGAATCGGGGGATTTCGTCGTGGACTGAAAAAAAATTCTCGGCGTTTTTACAAAGGTCCGTTGGTACCTTTACCATCTCACTTTTTTTACGAATTATTGGTAATTTTACCAAGACAGACTGGTAAGCTTACCTAAAAACCGGTATCTTTACTGGTTTTTTTCAGGTAAGAATACCACTTTTATTGGTAATCAATTCCCGGTAACTTTGCCATTTTATCTCCGTAATTCCACCATAGTCGATAAAAAATATTGGCGTATTTACCGGGGTCCAGTATAAAATTATCGAGAAAGTCAATAATTTTACCGAGATTTCTCGGTAAAATTACCAATTCCATAAATGATAATTTTACCAAGAAAAAACTGGGATCAAATAGAACCCTGAATTCTTGGTAATTTTACCCTTTTCTTAGTAAATACACCGAGATTATTTTTCAGTGTGCGGTCCTCGTGTTTAGATTTCTTATCTGGTCTGTGTTAAGCGGGAAGGAACTGATTTAACTCGCTCACTTCTAAAAGCACGTATCTGAGACGGCACGGCTATCTTAAAACTACCAATTTTTTGGCGTACGCCTTTTATGGTGCTTTATAGACTTCTAAACAGGGTTTTTTTTTTTTTTTTTTTTTTTTTTTTTTTTTTTTTTTTAAATTAGTTTTGATTTGACATGCACATTATAGCAAATTTTTAACAAACTGAACCTTAGCTTTTCTTAAATTTCAAGACAAGGAACACGTTAACACACGTTGATGACAGCGCAGAATTACAACTATACGTGCTTGATGGATGGCCCTGATGCATCTGCAAAATTGAAGGCGCGATACGATACCGCCAGGAGTGAATTTGCAATGATCCGTTCTATGCTGCCGCGCGATGCGTCGTTTAGATTTGGGAGAAGAGTAAAAAACAAGGCCTGATTACGTCTCTCTGTCTTAGGCTGTTTTGCTCAGGTAGCTCTTGAAGCCGCACGACTACAAGTAAGACGAACGGAACCAATGCACTATGGAAATGAAACAAGGAACAGGATGCGCGTCGATGACGGCGCAGAGATACAACTATTCATGCTTGATGGATGTCCCTGTTGCGTCTGCAAAATTGAAGGCGCGATGCGACGGCTTGGCGTGAATTTGCAATGCTCAGTCTTATGGTATACCAATGAGGCGTCATTCAGAAGATAAGTCAAAAACAAGGCTCGACTAAGTGTCTTCAATCTTTGGTTATGTTCACACTCGATTTTTCCCATTTCCTCAGTTTGATGTCTGATTCTTATCTTAGAATGTTTTTGTATACGTACATATATCTAAATCTAGTATGTACCGACCCTATAACTCCCTTTGAAAAGGTAATCGGGTCACTTTGACCCGGCTGCAGATTTCTAGGGGTAGTTGTGAAAAGTTCATGAAGGACCATATCTATGGTCTCCTTATGCTCGTCAAAAGATTTTGGGGTACGCTATTTGGGGAAGGGGGAGGCTGGGGACCAAACCTGATTTTTAGCGAAGTCACAGGGAAGGCTCACTTTGACGGACTGCAGATTTTGAAAAAAAATGCCTTTAAATCTTTCAAAGTTTGCACAAAGCACCACCTGGGTCATTAATTCATGTTCCTAAAAGATCTTTGGACTAAACTTAAAATTGAGGGGATACGGGTCATACTGCGGTGCTAAAGAAAAACGCCGTATGAACTTTCGAGAAATGCTAAATTTCCCTCAATAAAACGTCAATGTTTTAGGTAAGTTATGAACAATTTCCGTTGAAATTTTCTGGAGCTTCAGGTGAAGTTGTGAACAAAATTATCTGAGACGTTGCGAGGAAAATATTCCTAAGTTTACCAGGAAATTCGTGAATTATCAAAGGCAATTTGGCGACGGATGAAGGTTCATACGGCGTTTTTCCTCAGCACGGCAGAAGTGAGGACCGTATTCATGGTCGCAGGTCGCTCCTCGAACAGCTACTTTTCTATACGGAAGCCCCATATGGTTTACATTTTGATTACGGGATACTTAAAGAGATTCCTGACGAATTATGAGGCGTTTTTGCTTAGTATGGCAGTATGGCGCACTGGAAAAAAGCACATAGGATCTAGAGTCCAGACTCTTAAAAACATCGACAAGTAAAAATACTCTTGATTCAATCGGATTTTTGCTTATATCAAGAACCAAGCCTCTTAATTTGAGCGGATTTCCTTTTGATTAAAGCAAAAATCTGATTGAGGCAAGAGTATTTGGACTGAGTTAAGCACAAAGGAACCAACCCACATTTTGGGAAAAATTAAGTTATGAGTGGTTTTGAACTCAACCACTGCTCTACTATCCATCACCAAAAATTCAAAGTTTTTGTTAGAGCTTTTGCAGAAATTGAACTCGAAGTTTATCTTTTACATCGAGTCTTATGCAGGAGCCAAACTTTAAACCTCTTTTTCTCGGTTCGATCCCGATGTGGCTTGGTTCCTTTCTGTTTAACTCCGTCCAATTATGAGGCGTTTTTGCTTAGCATGGCAGTATGGCGCACTGGAAAAAAAAGCACATAGGATCTAGAGTCCAGAGTCTTAAAAACATCGACAAGTAAAAATACTCTTGATGCAATCGGATTTTTGCTTAAATCAAGAACCAAGCCTCTTAATTTGAGCGGATTTCCTTTTGATTTAAGCAAAAATCTGATTGAAGCAAGAGTATTTTTTCTTGTCAATGTTTTCAAGCGTCTGAACTCTAGATACAATGTGTTTTTTTTTTTTTTTTTTTTTTTTTCTCGGCGTTTTTACCAAGGTCCGTTGGTACCTTTACCATCTCACTTTTTTTTACCAATTATTGGTAATTTTACCAAGACAGACTGGTAAGCTTACCTAAAAACCGGTATTTTTACTGTTTTTTTTTCAGGTAAGAATACCACTTTTATTGGTAATCAATTCCCGGTAACTTTGTCATTTTATCTCGGTAATTTTACCTTAGTCGATAAAAAATTGGCGTATTTACCAAGGTCCAGTAAAATTACCGAGAAAGTTCAATAATTTTACCGAGATTTCTCGGTAAAATTACCACTTCCATAAATGGTAATTTTACCAAGAAAAACCTGGGATCAAATAGAACCCTGAATTCTTGGTAATTTTACCCTTTTCTTAGTAAATACACCGAGATTTTTTTTTCAGTGAATTTGAGTGGATTTCCTTTTGATTTAAGCAAAAATCTGATTGAAGCAAGAGTATTTTTTCTTGTCAATGTTTTCAAGAGTCTAAACTCTAGATCCAATGTGTTGTTTTTTTTTTGTTTTTTTTTTTCTAGTGCGGGGACACTTTCTTTTTTGCGCACCATGAACGTCCTGATCTAGCAACCCTGCGCTGGAAGGAAGACATCTCGCTCCATACTTCCGAGTCTTGAATCCGAGCCTGTCCCCGCGTCCCGACGCCCGTCCCTTGCGCTTTTCCGCTCGGAAGCGGCGCCGGCGTCGCATCGGGCGTCGGCGTCGCCTTGGTGCCGCGGGTATATATCATCCACCTTCCCGCGCGCCGGGATGAATTATTTTACAGTTGTGACTTAAACGATTCCCGCTCCTTCCCGCCCAAGGAGGGAGCGACAAATTAGTCGAGGGGATCACGGCGCAACGCCTCGCATTCCCGCGGTCTCCCTTTCTTTTTTTCCACAATTAGTTTCCTCCTCGGCTCCCGACTAGGATATTATAAATTGCCGATCGGCATGACAGAGGTGCTTCCGCGGATCCCTGCTGTGAATTGTGCTGTCACGGAGAGACGAGAGAGCGACTCCGAGTGATAGAAGCTTTTTATCGAAGGATTTACCCGCAATGAAAAAACGATCTTGATTCTGGGTTTTAAAATGCATCACTGGAAAAAAAACACTGAAATAATAAACTATGATAACTGATGATGATAAACTATGACATTTAAGCAGCATTTTAAAGAAGATAGGACTCTCTGAAATTTACCATCAATTCATTCTAGTCATGCCTCTGTGTGAAAGAAGTGCCAGTGCGCCCTCTAGGAATACTGTTAAAATTAATTCATTGTGTATGCACCAAAAATCTAGTTATCAAACTGGAAAAAAACACATTGGATCTAGAGTCCAGAGTCTTAAAAACATCGACATGAAAAAGTGCTCTTGATTCAATCGGATTTAAGCTTAAATCAAGAACCAAGCCTCTTAATTTGAGCGGATTTCCTTTTGATTCAAGCAAAAATATGATTGGATCAAGAGTATTTTTTCTTGTCGATGTTTTCAAGAGTCTGGACTCTAGATCCAATGTGTTTTTTCTTCCAGTGATCCTTAAATTTTGGGGAAGTATTAGCCTTGTACTCCAGCAGGACTAGACATTAATCTGAATAGCGCACCGGGCCGATCGCTGGAAAAAAACCGCTTGGATCTAAAGTCCAGACCCTTAAAAACATAACAAGAAAGAACACTCTTAATTCAGTCGGACTTTTTGCTTGAATCAAAAGGAAATCCGCCTAAATCCTGAGGCTCGGCTCTTCAGTTCAAGGAAAAATCGGATTGAATCAAGATTATTCCTTCTTATTTTCTTCATTCTTTGTGCCACACCTGGCAATAAAGGACTATTAGTTCCGGCTTATCCATAAAAGTAGCTGTTTGAGTAAAGCAAATCAAAATCGGGTAGGAGGAGAAAAACAGCGAAAGGTGGAAAAAGGGGGAAAAGACAGACAAGGGAAAAAGAAGGAGAAAAAGAAGAGGAGGAAGAGAACAAAATTGTTATTCGGCCGCTGCTTTAAATATTCGTTGTGCACACGAGTCGCCACTAACATGATTTTATCACAAACGTAGTCTTGGCTTTTGGTATGATTTCCAAGATTTTTGGAAAAAAATTCGCCGCCTCTGAGAAATTTTTCCCGGCTCCCAGAAATTTTACCCATTCTCGGTTCCAACCAACGGAACATGCACGATACAATTCTATCAACATTCTTTCAGCTTTGAAAGCTCTTCCGGATACGTCCTAAAAAAGTCCTTTAAAAGCTCCACAAAGTTTAAATCGGAGTCACCGAATGGAAGCAGACCCGAAAAAAATAATGAAAGTGAGGGGGTGAAGAGAGATCCGCAGAGGGAAAGGATTAACGGAAATAAAAGTCGGCTGAAAGAGTCGAAGTGAAGGAATTGAGTTTCAAGAGGCGCCCTCGAACCTGGGACGGGGAGGCAGTGGCGGGTCCGGATTTGCGGAGAAGCTGCGGAGGACCGTGGCTCGAATAACCGGATTACACGGACAATACAGGCACCCTCGGGTCTCTTACCGATTAAAAACCCGCTCCAATCAGTCCCCTCGCCCTCCCCTTTGAAAGGCCATCAGCAGCTCTTTTGATTGATTGAGGTATCATGTGTTATTTTTAACTGTTGTTTATTATGTTGTCCGGGCCCCACTTGAGCGACCCCTTGGAGCCGCTCGGATTGGTTTCCCGGATTATGGCGTGTCTTATTAAAAGCCTTCGCCGGAAAATTGATTCTATCCGCCCGCTATTGGACCCCGCCCCCGCCCGCCCTCACTCTGACCCCTGGTGGCGTGATCCGGAAAGTCTCCTCGCAGGTCAATCAGCGGATGTATTTTTTCCGGATCTTCAATTATTCCGAAGAAATAATCCCTTGCTTTCCCTCAATCCCGCTCATCTTTGGTGAGATAATCAAGGGATCAATTCCGGAGAAGTTCAGAAGCGATCCGCCCTCCCCTTTTTCTCGTTGCAGGGTCAAACTTTCTGTACATGTCGATTTTTGGTCGAAACGAGGAAAATTGTGATATAATACGTAAATCGCCGTGCTGGATATGCAAGAGCACCTCAAATTGATGGCTAAAGTACGAAACGACCTACCTCCATTGGGGTGTTTCGAATTCTCCGCTCCGATTTTATTTTTTTGAAGAGAAACAATAGCCCCATCACGGCACTTTTATCGAGCAACTTTTGAGACACCCGGTCAAAGCTTCAAGCAAACTCTTCCCTTCACCCCCACACCATTAAAAGAAGAGCCGAAGGGGGAGGAGACAAATCAAACCAAACCAATCTAACCTGACCAAAAAACCTACAAAAAACAATTGGAACGTATTTATGCTAAAAGGAACTATGAGCGTAGGATTTGTGTGAAACCTAGTTCCTTTTAGCATAAATACGTACAAATATAACAGAAATCAGCACATCCAGCGGGTGTCTCCAAAGTTGCTCGGCAAGAGGGCCCAGTGTGTGGCTCTTCTACAAAAGACCCATACTACACGGAGAAAAAAACTTTGTGCATGGGACCCGAAGTTGAGGTCATATGGATCTCTGAAGTTTTCGGATCACGCATCCGAAAAATTGACGTCTAGCTGCCGAAGTTCGGGTCAGACATCTGAAATACTTCGGTATGTACCGAGTACTTCAGATGTGTGACCTGAACCCTTCGGTATAAAACCGAAATACTTCAGATGTCTGACCCGAACTTCGCCAGCTGGACCTCAAGTTTTTGGATGCGTGATCCAAAAACTTCAGAGATCCATAAGACCTCAACTTCGGGTCCCATGTACGAAGGTTTTCTCTCCGTGTGGCTTCTCGTTTTTCTCAAAAAGTTGGAAAACTCTATTTTTGCGCATTTTGCTCTGGTCTGGGCCAGATTCAGAACATTATTTAGGGGGACGGGGGAGTTTAGGGGGGAGATTTTACTAACCTGTAGATGAGTTTTCTACGGACGCTCCTCTTGAAGAATCCGCTACATCCGTTGCAGGCGAGGATGCCATAGTGCTTGCCAGAGCTGGTGTCCCCGCAGACGACGCAGGTGAGTCCAAGACACTTGGCCTTGGCGTGGCCTTGCGACAGGTAAGAGGGAGGCGACCGGGAGGCCCGTACCACCGTTTGGGGTAGGCAACCCTGCCCGATGCAAAGAGAGAGAGGGTGCGGGCTGCAAGCGGGTGAGTAGTTTTCCGGCGTCGAACCTACCATTCCATCTGCAACAATTTACAATTCATCTTCAAATCAACCAGGGTCAACGCAAACCAACAGCAATTGGGTTGCATTTTGCAAAAAGGAACCAAAAGAATTCCAGTATTGCTAGGACTGTGCAACTTACATTCTTCGCAAAAATTACTGAAACCATGCAAAAAATTAAATTCACAAAGGTAATTTTTGTCTTGAATTCATAGTTTATCGGGGGTAGAGATGAAACCTGTTTAGATGATCAGTTTTTATTTGCAACATGAAACGAGTTGCACTATTTTACATTTACGCAACATTGAAATGCTCTTGGTTCCTTTTTGCAAAATGCTAAAAATAAAATTTCTTGTGATATTTTTTGACGTAAAGCGGCGTTTCTCGTTGCTAAAATTTGGTTTTTTGTGATAAAATCCGTGCGGATTCAACTGAAACTCAGTTTTTTATAGTTTAAAAGAGCATCGTTTCTCTATCGTTAAGTTTAAGTTTAAAAAAATTATAATAAAACGACGTTTCTTTAACTCAAAAAAATTGACTTTAAGTTCAATCCTCAAGGATTTAACTAAAAAGAACTAAATTTTGTCGACAGAAAACAACGCTAAAGTCAAAATAATACCTCAAGAAAAAATGTTTTCAGTGTAAAAACAAGAGAATTAGAAAAGGACAGAGTATTCGAAGTGACATAAAACCGTGTTCCCTGTTTCATGCCTCAGTTAAGTTCGCCTTCAATAGACAAAGTAGGCAAAATGGGTTCTCTCAAGCTCGAATAGTTGCATCCGGAAATAAATATTTTAAGCAGTTAAACATTAAGCGGGGCAGCAATAGATCACTGAATGCCAGTAGTTCAAACTGTTTGAAATTTATTTTGCCTTTATCTCTAAGAATTCAACTTATATCTGGTATAATTCCTGGTCCCTCTACCCATAAGCGCTTGCATATGTCGCATTGTCGCAGGCATTGGGGAAATCAGGCGTTTTGTCAAATGCCTAGGCAGATGGTGAAATTTTGACAGTTTATGAAATTTCGTAAAATTATGGCGAAGAGCTCAAGAATTTTCAATCTTTTAGAAAAAATAACTCATTTAACCTCCATCATTCATATGTTTCTGAATATTTAAATGTTGAAATTTTAAAAAAATTCTGCATTCTATAATGACAGTCTAAAAATTTCAAGATGAATGTTCAATTAGGAGCTGAAAATCGTTTAAAATGTTATTGTATGATGCATATTTTTTGGAAGAATTTTTTTTTATAGGAGCAATACATTGTTTTGTCTAAAATTAGGAAAATGATCAGATTTTCAATCTATATGTAAGAATATTTGACTATTTGCCTGGGCATTTGACAAAATTACTGTTTTCACTTTTTGCCTGCGACACATACATTCATGAGCAGACCTGCCTCCTTCTCAGTAAAAATATCAGAACGCCAGAAATACAAATTTAACGTGAAAATCTCGCAATGGCGCTGAGTAAACGCAAAGCAAGCGACACGGAGCGGAGGGTTAAACCGCAACGATTTAGACACTTGACGGCGAGGTTAGGAGCGAGGGACGCGCCCGAGCAGGTCCGCGCGCAAAATATCAAAATAATAGGGCTAAAAAACACGGGCACCGCCCGCCCGGGCAAAGTTCCCGACTTGATCCTACCGGGAGTAAGCCCGAGGGAGGGAGAGAGGGGGGGGGTAAAGCAGGAGTCGCATTATATACCACCGTCCGACAAAACAACACAACCGCACTTCGAAATAAACCCTCGGGAACACTCCCTAAACGGCCCGCGGAGAAACGCAGTTGCGCGCTTTTACCGGGCGGGCGACGATATTTCCGGTCATATGGGTGTAATTAATTTTCTATTAACTTAAAGAGTCTTCGTCCCGGGGCTGAATGGGGTTAAACCCGGAGGGTGCGGCGAGGGGAGGGGGGTCGATGCCGTCTGCTACTTTTTTCCTAATTCCGGACTTAATGATTTGTTCGTCTTCAATTGATGCAAATCGGAGACATTTGCATTTTCCGCCGGAGCCGGGCACCGAGCGGGCTCCAAAAGGCTAGCGAAAGGGTGCGGAGTGAGAGGTGGGGTGGGGGGTCGAGAGTGCAAAGAGGAATCCAATTTAATTCCTGCCCGGATTTGGGTTTTATTGCTGGTCCTCGCGCGCGCTTCCGTCCTGATTAATGCTCTTAGGTGTACGCCCCCGCCGCGAACGGGGGCTTGACGCTTTTATCGACGCGCGTTTGACGCTCGACGCGATGACGAACGAAAAGGCGCGTGATGCGTCGGAGACGTGCGGGATCACGTAAGCGGCGATCGACTTGACTGAATGAAGATAGCTTGATTGGGGGTTGAGTATGGGAACTTGTCCGGGAATGCTCGGCTTGGATTTGCTTTCCTAGAAGCTTTGACGGAAAATCACACACTCTTGAGGAACACGTCGATGGCTTTCAGTCGTAAATGTGTGTCTCTAATTGTAACGTATCAAATCTACTCTCATGTTTTATTTGTATTGGAAGAGACTATAGAACAGTTTCTCTTGAGATTATACGTGAATTTTTTTTCTCTACCTCGAGGATTTTCCTGATTTTTTAAAAATGTGTACTAGTTAGTTTTCTATTAAAAAAAAAAAAAAAAAAAAAAAAAAAAAACCCTAATTGGAAATATTGAAACTATATGGCCACGAGTCAATTATGATAAACAATTGTATAATATTTCTTTACTCATTTGCGTTATTTAACTAAATATTGTTTATTTTACTGCGAGTGAGTAACGAAATTTTGTCAATGTATTTATCATAATTGGAAATTTTGTAATACTGCGACGTTTTTTGACTTTAGCCATCGATGTACAAAATAATCATTTTCAAAAAATGATAATCTGAGCGACTCATTGCATTGGCAGCATAGGGCGGTGCGTTGCAAGTTCACGCTTCGTTCCAGCGCGCCTTCAATTTTGAAGATGCAACACGGGCATCCATCAAGTACGAATAGTTGTATCTCTGCGCCGGCATCAACGCGCGTCCATTTCCTTGCTCTATGTCCTAAATATGTTTGTTTTCGTGTGCCTTGTTTTTAAGGGTGCTTCATGGGCTACGTAAGCAACACAGTCGAAGATATGAGAGACGCAATCGGGCCTCGTTCCTTGACCTCTCTCCCGAATGAGAGCGACACTTCATTGGCAGCATAGAGCGGAGTATCGCGACTGCGAGTTCACATCTCACACCATCGCGCCTTCAATTTTGCAGACGCAACACGGACATCCATCAAGTACGAATAGTTGTATCTGTGCGCCGTCATCAATACGCTTCCTCTCGCTTCCTTGACCCGACTTTGGACTTGGCGTATAAGAAATATCTTGGGCATCCAAGAGTGGTACGCATGCATTCAGACGGATTAAATACTTTTTCCCTAACTTGTTCGAAAAGTGTTTAGTTTAGAGACCGGAGATATTCTCGCTATGGGAGATACTCTTATATGGGAAATGAAACACAAACCAACATACACTGTGTGTTGATTTTGATACAGTTTGCGTGAATTAAGCGCATAAAACGAAGGAGGGACCGGGAAAATGTGTTCCTCCGATCGCGTCGTTGGTATTCACCACTCGTTTTCTGTTAAATTTCTTCAAGAAAACTAGCTGGCATTTTCTCCCAAAATTGTTAACCAGAGGCCGGGGTTGTTCCTTGTTTTACTTCCCGTATAAACCAAAATGTTGTGTTGAAATTTCTCTCTGTGCAGATTTTCCTTATTAGTGAAAAAAAAACCGAGTGGAATGAGCTCGATAACATCTCCGATTTCTAAACTAAACACTTTTCGAATAAGTTACGGAAAAATGATTTAATCCGTTTGAATGCATGTGTGTCTCTCAGATGCCCAAGATATTTTTCATACGCCAAGTCCCAAGTCGGGTCAAGCAAGGGAGAGGAAGCGTAATGATGACGGCGCAGGGATACAACTATTCGTACATGATGGATGTCCGTGTAGCATCTGCAAAATTGAAGGTGCGATGGTATGAGACGTGAACTCGCAAATTTCATATTTTTTCATGATTTCAGTAATTTTATTGCAAAGGATGAAATTGCACAATCTTAGCATCACTGCAATGTTTTTAGTCCATTTTTGCAAAATGCAATCAAACTATTAGCCATCATTTTTATCGATTGTTTACACTGAAAAAAAAAGAATCTTAAATTTGCCGTCAAGAAGTATTTTTTCTTGAATCAAGAATTTTCCTGCTCAATGTAAAATACTTTTTTGCATGACCCAAGCTTTGGTTTCTCTGCATTAAGACAAATTCAGCTTAAATCAAGATTAAAAAAAATATTGGCGGCAAATTCAAGAATCATCACGCTTGAGCCTATCACATTTTTTTTCAGTGTAGAATCGCGAGTAGCTGAATAGCTCATTATCGCAGCGAGGGGTCGAATGAGGCTAGAGATCCTAGCAGCAGGTGCAAGGGCAACACCAAAGCCCGACTAAGCAGGTTAAACATCCACCCCTGCGCCCCGCCCCGCCGCACCCGGGTCCGCCAACCCCCAAAACCGGCCCGGATATCATTTTAACAGCGGAATAATGAAATAATAAATGTCCATCAATAACCGATTCTGCGGAGGGATTAGAACGCATCGCGGGGCCGAGCAGCACGCCGTTTAATCAAAATTCGTCGGCCCGGGAACAAAAACCGCGTAACTCGCAATTTGAGACCGACCCCACGGTCAATACGACCCCATGCTTTTTGGGAGCGGAGTGGGGTTGGAGTTGGGTGTTTTTTCTCGTTTGGGGCGACGAGTCGAGCGGGATAAAAGTGTCTAGTGTTGGCGCGCTGCACTGCTAATCTTTATACACTCGGGTAATGTTTATGCTAATGAAATCAGACAAATTGATTCGCCTATTTTCTTCTTCTTCCCCCGTTCGACCCCGGCTCCTGCGCCCTCGCCGCGCTTTCTTTCACCCCAATAAAAATCTTCCCCGAAACTCGAGACCGCCGCCACCAGTTGCTGAGTGGAGGCGCGAAAAACACGCGTTGCCGAAATGGACTTGGTGATTTTGCATTTTATCTGCCGTTTTGCATAAATGTAAGTAAGTTACAAGTTTTTCGGTCGCCTGGGTAAACATCATCATTTAACACTTAATAACAAAATAAAATATCTTTTAAAAAAAACCTGTCGTATTTGTTAAAATACCAGTGCAGTTGTGTTAAGGAGGAACGTTGTACCTATGAGCCATCAGGCATCGCCATATTTCCCTTGAAAAAAATAACAAATTTACTGGAAATATTTTGGATATTTTTTCCTCACATTTTACAACAATCTAAAATACTTGAAAATTTCAGGAAAAAATATGTATGGCTTTCCTCCAAAATTTCAAAATTTTCAATTTTGCAACTCTCGAATGCTCATACGGTGTATTTCCTTGCACGGCAGAGTGGGTGCAAGAATAAATTTCTCAAAACATGGACTTAAATTTGACCTCTGGATTAGGTATGAATAACTGAGGAACGACACTTTTAAACATGTCGTCAATGTTAATGTTAGGTATGTTACGTCCTCTCCATTCTCGTAAGCAACGGTCATAATTATTACAGAAAATTATTAATGTACCAATTTTTTTCAAAAACTTCATGTATGCGCCTTGTCCTTCAAGCCCCTCAATTACTCTTTCAGCGTAGTTTCATACGCTTTTATGGTGCTAAGTTCACATCGCATTCATGTCATTCAGGGTTTATAGGCGCTATGTAAACTCCTGCGCCTATTTCCTATAATTACACTCCTCAATTTTTAACCGTGTAACCACCTAAAAACGCGTTTCAGATCCACTTCTACACTTTCTGAGGCTGCATTTCTTTCGGACCCCATAACGAATCCAGTCACGCCCAATAAAAATCGGCAACGCGCCAGGCACCCTCCTCTCGCGCCTGTTAATTGTAAGTGCGGCAATCTACGGAACACTTCATTCCGGGGCCTGTAACCGGGATTTTATATCCGTTCACCCTTTACCTCGCCGATCGCCGCCGCGGTGGAGAGTACTCTTTCATTTCGATGCTCGTTTCATTTCGTCTGAAACCTTTTCCTTGTTCCCGGGTGGTTCCGCCCCCGCATCGCCCCCTGGCGGCCATTCCGGCCGCGCTTAATCGCTTATAATGAGCTCCCCGGTTTCATGGCCACGCCCGACGGGGGCGGCGGTGACTGTCGACACCATTACAAGCACGTGTTCCCGCCCGATTCCGGGCTTTTAGCCGATTAATCCCCCATCCCGAGTCGGAGATTCCGTAATCGTTTCGAGATTTTCACGCCGGATGAGACCGTGTTGTGTCCCACACGAAAAAACGTAACTCGATTTCAACGTTGGGACACCAACGTCAAAATTGAGACACCAAGCTATTATTATTTAAAGTTAGACCTAAGATTAATGGAAATCAATAAATAATTCCTCCCACAATAGCAAAAATAATTCCTATTGATAAGACGTAATGAAAATGTGCAACAACAAAATAAGTGTCGTGCAAGCATTGACCCCAAGCATTGATTGACTCGAGCAATTTGGATTTTTTACAGGTTTTCGAATGGTTTCAGCCAGCTGATTATTGAAATTAATAGACAAAGCTATAGGTAAAGAGGACATGAGGGAGCGATAATTACTGGGGAAAAAAGAATCTTTTGCCGCCAAGAAGTATTTTTTCTTAAATCAAGAATGTTGCTGCGATACAGAAATTACTTTTTCGCTTAGCTCAAGAAATTATTTTGCTTTTAGAAAAATCCAGCGAAAAAAATTCAGCTTAAGTCAAGATAAAACAAATTCTTGTGGGCAAATTCAAGAATCATCATGCTTGAGCCAAGCACCTTTTTTTCAGTGCGGGCGGCGTGCGCTGCCAAATAAATCAATGACTGCTAAAAAGGCATGAGTCCTAAAACTCATGAGCCCGGTTTTTCGTTGATTACGTAGGACTCTAGGGTTCATGACTTTATGGACTTACGTCCCTTTAGCAGGCATCGACTCAAATGATGTCGAACGCCTAAATATTTTATCAAATTCCAGCAACGTCAGGAAGACGTTTTTTCTTAGCACGAAAGTTATACACCACCCAAAGTCGGAGATTTCTAGGCATCACAGGCGGATCCAGACATCTTGAAGGGGGGGTGTATGGGGGGGGGGGGGTTGGGAGCATCCTTCAGAAAATTGTTGAATTTTCAAAGTATTTAATATGCAGTTTTAGTCAATTTTGTCATGAATAATTATCAAGTATCTTTCCTTCTTATTTCCTCCTCTTTTTCTTCTTTTTTTCTTCCTTCTTTATTGGGCGAACAGAGAGAGGCGTATACACCCCCCACGCCCCCCTCCCCTTGATCCACGTATGCTAGGCATACTCCAGCACAGAAGCAGAAAATACGAATGGACGTCATCAGCATGTTATTCGGCCGGGGGGAAGGGGGGGCAGGCGAATCATAAACTGTGATTAACTAAGCTAGCATCAAGTTCATCCTCGGCTGAACGACAAATACCATGCAGAATCGCGAAAGCTCGCCCCCCCCCTCCCCTTCCTCTCCGAGCGACTAGCGGAGACGACGCATGTCAATCGATAATGAGCAAATAAAGCAACAGATATTTATTGTTTTGTGTGCTTTTGTAGCCGCACTCATACATCAATCGTTAGAACTTGACGAATTTATGTCAAAAGCAAAGCAATGCCTAGCGAGCAATTTGCGTTCTGGATCATTACCACCCGGCTCATTAATTTTCACCGCTTTTGTTGTTTCTTTCCACGTACCTGGCTGTTTGTGATTTATCGTGAAAATTAGGCCGAGGAAATCTATTGGATACATTTTCAGGCTCCAAGGGGATCCAAAAATATACTCTTTAAACGCATCTTATAGACGTATGAATAGCAAGAAAAAAGGTAGTAGAAGTGGTTGAAGAATTTTTTGCAATTGAATCGGTGGGAACGAAAACATACTGACTCGGAAAAATGAAAATAATCAAGACACACTCAAAATTGCACAGTAGGTGAAGAAGTTAGTTTATGGGAAGGATTTTTGCTGCCGAAAGACAAGTACTTATGGACACTTTAAAGGTCCAAGTTGGAACGGATGTGCTAACTGCAATGACCTTTATGTAAATTAACTGTCTTTAATGGAAATTGAGCATTTTCGAGTTACCGAGTTGGTGTGTTATCGTTCTCGCTGATTCAATTAGGAGCTACAATTTCTGGCCCATCCGTATAAACACTCATGTGCATAGGCAAACTAATGTTACATACGTTGTGTCTAAACTCAGCCAGATACTGTAGTTCCGAATTGAAAAATTCAGTCCAGTTTCATCAATTAGAGGTCTCAAGGTGCTTCTTTATCATTTTGGCGAACAATTTGATGGTCGATCGATCATGATAGTTTCATGAACTACTCATGAGTTGCGTTCATTTGCTTTCGGAAAATCATACTTACGCATATAGAAAAAATAATATCTGCTAAAAAAAATGTCATAGTGGATTCCATGCCATAGTTCAATGGACAAACTGCAAAACCACTTATCTTTATTGCGGTTTTTCAAGTTTGACGCTCCTATTTTCATTTTGCAAGGAGAGACAAGCTTATTTGGATTACATTTTGCATTTTTTGCATTTTTTTTTCTCTGGCTTTCTCATAAAAGCACATACATATCTGCATAAGGAAAGTAATAGCATGTATGTTGTTTCTAAAAGTAGCCAGAAATAGTGGTTCCTTATTGCAAAATGTGATCTATTTCATAGTTTGTTTAAACAGAATGTCAACGGTGAAACTACCAAACCACGTATCTCGTTTGCTGTGTTTTATAGTCTCTAATCCCATTTTATTTTTTGAAGGAGATCAAAATGAATATCATTCCTTGAAGTTTTCACGGAGTTTTCTTAGCACCGAGAAGATAAATCACGGGATTCTTTAAGAATAGACATTGGGTATAGTTTTCCATTTAAAATTTAAAGTATGACCGGAAGTCTGCAACGTCACAAACCGAGCTCTGTAGTCTGGTATTTTCAATGCACTGAAAAGACTGGTATGCCGTTTTAGCACCTATAGGATGTAAAAATGTGTCTGGCGATCTTCAGATGCTGTCTTGATTGCCCACGCAGTTGAATTCGCATTCACAGGATGTAAATTTATCTGTGGGGACAGCAAAGGCAGCATCTTGGGGTCACCAGACACATTTTTGACATCCTAGGTTCTAAAAAAGCATATCGACGGTGTAAGTCGGCAATCACATAACTCGGTTTGCGACGTCGCAGACTTCCTGTCATACTTTATTTTTTAAATGGAAAACTACTCAACGGCAATTCTTTAAAACTGCCATGATTTTTCTTCTCAATGCGAAGAAAATTCTGCAAAAACTTCAAGAAATAAAGTCAATTTGCTCTCCTTTAAAAAAATGACGTAGAGGCGGAGATTTTCAGACACCGCAAACGAGTTATGTGATTGCCGACTTTCACCGTCGATTTTTTTTTTTTTTTTTTTTTTTTTTTTTTTCAGTGTAATAGTCGATATTCTGCTTACAGAGAAGAACAATCAGGGAGGTTTTCAAGAAATACAGTTGTCTATACGTTTCCAAGAAAAAAATTAAAGTATGATAAGTAGTCTTCAACACCGCAGACGGAGATACGTGGTATCGCACTTTGGCCCTCACTATCCATCAACTAAACACTTTTTCAAAACTCCCTCGATGAAAGGAAGACGACGCAAGAGGTAAAATTAAAATCAAGTTATCGGTTTTTCCCCGACTGAGACTGAGAGTGACTTGAAAAATTGATAAACAGTCGGCTAAGCTTAAATCGGTGCCCAAATGGCTGAAGATCGGAGAGGGATCTTCTCTTGCATAAAGTGGAATCCCCTACGGCTTTTGCCCCCGTAACAAAGTGGCCTCCTGAGATTTGATTGATACACAATAGAGGGTTCACGGATTCCATATGCAGGAGAGATGAGGCGACGAGGGGTGCATAGAATCAACCCGTCGAGGGATGTGTTCATGCTGAGCCCGAAAAGAAAGTTGAAGTTTCATAAAAAGTTGTTAAACCTATACTGGGAAGAATTATTTAAAACAAGCATTGTAAATAGAATTATTATTTATTTTTTTTCAAAGAAAAATTTTCTCCAGTTAAAGAATTTTTTAAAGTGTAAATGAGCTTTTTTTAATTAAAAAAATTGTTACTCTATCAACGACGACGAATTTACTTTTTATCGAATTATAATATTCCAATTTACATTTTGAAAAAGAAAAAGAGAACTCGTCTGAATTCGAGACAAATTCCAAAACTCAAAAACCATTACTTCAGTTCTTGGACCACCAAAATTTTCGTTTTTCGTCGCAATTCGATCTAGTTCTCTTCTGGGTCAGTTTCCATGCTTTTTGCGGCTATCGACGGGTGGCAGTCCCAAAATGAGCCAGGGCTCTTCTTCTCTGAATTCTACATTTAGAGGCTTCGCAAAATAATTGCGTGATACATTTCCGTCATCCTAGTTTCATTGTAAAATACTTTTTCCGGTAAGAACAGCGCAAAAAACTGCTCTCAAAATGCCTCGCATTTTAAGATGTTTCAAGGAAGCCTGTCAGACTTCTCTTGACGAAGTGCCTTTATGTGTCCTCCATATCCCTCTCACGGTTCGTTTCAGAGGGAGGTAAATGAAATTGTGTTGCCCACTCAAAATTCCTTCGGGATCTTACAGTAGGATGCATACACAGTCATTTAAGCCTAAAATGAAAATATTCTGTCGAGCTCTTCGAAAATAAAATCAATTTTTGTGTTTTTGGCGCTAAAATGGCCTTCAAAGACGATCGATGATTCAATTCCGATGGGTTGTGCATATGTAAAATGGTACATGTGTGATGGACTCTACGTATTTTTGGACCAGGAATCGATTGAGCAGGGTCCTGAATCGGTCCGAAGCTTCATTGACTGAAAAATGGGCCTTTTTTGGATTTTAGGGGTGTTTTGGGCCCATTTTCCCCCAATTTTGGCGTGAAAAAACCTGTGCCATCATGGGTAATGATTATCGGGTCATTTCGGGCGGACCATCGAATGCACTTGGTCCCGAGACACTCCGGGGCTTCCGGAGTGATACAGGGTTTTCGAGATACAGGGGATCAAAGTCCCCGATTTTCACTCAATTCTGCAGGTATTTTAATGTTCAATTCCGACTATAAATTGATTTCTGATTTAGATATCGAAGCGCATTTTGCGGTGGTTGATTCAGCTACGTGTGGTGGATTTTTCTACATATTTCACAAACCCTCACTAGCTGAATCAACCACCGCAAAATGCGCTTCGATATCTAAATCAGAAATCAATTTATAGTCGGAATTGAACATTAAAATACCTGCAGAATTGAGTGAAAATCGGGGACTTTGATCCCCTGTATCTCGAAAACCCTGTATCACTCCGGAAGCCCCGGAGTGTCTCGGGACCAAGTGCATTCGATGGTCCGCCCGAAATGACCCGATAATCATTACCCATGATGGCACAGGTTTTTTCACGCCAAAATTGGGGGAAAATGGGCCCAAAACACCCCTAAAATCCAAAAAAGGCCCATTTTTCAGTCAATGAAGCTTCGGACCGATTCAGGACCCTGCTCAATCGATTCCTGGTCCAAAAATACGTAGAGTCCATCACACATGTACCATTTTACATATGCACAACCCATCGGAATTGAATCATCGATCGTCTTTGAAGGCCATTTTAGCGCCAAAAACACAAAAATTGATTTTATTTTCGAAGAGCTCGACAGAATATTTTCATTTTAGGCTTAAATGACTGTGTAAGCATCCTACTGTAAGATCCCGAAGGAATTTTGAGTGGGCAACACAATTTCATTTACCTTCCTCTGAAACGAACCGTGGCTCTCTTGATGAGGTGCCCTCCTTTGCTGCTCTCATCAAAAAAGCATAATTAAAAAGAATGCATCGTGGCCTAGGAACCCATAAATATAAAGGGTGCGTGAACTTGAAGTCACATTTGGAAGTTTGAGACTCAAATATGATAGATCAAAACTACGTGAGAAGTTTTTTGCTGTACTGCACTTTTCAAACTATACGAACTTGAAGCATCACGGTCTACGTGGTTCTCGTCGAGCCAAAAATTGAACTCGAAAAATCCCGAAAAATCTTGAAATTAAGTACCTAAACATTTTTAAGCTTGTCTGCAGGCTCCTCGTTGGGTATAAAAAATGTTGCGACCTTAAGCAAAAACACAAGGCAAGTATATCTCTTTAATTTCCTTTAGCTTGGTTAAATTAACCCTTCTTTTATATGAAAATTATTTTTAGTTCAACAATTCAACATCCCGCAATGATCATTAACAATATCGGCGTCCATGAGACACTTCACTGAAAAAAAAAAAATTTCTTGAGATATTGTTTTCACTTAAATGGTAGTTTTCTGTCGACGAATTTTTTTTTTTTTTTTTTTAGTTAAATCCGTCCGAATGCAACTTAAGGTCAGTTTTTTTGTTTATGAAACGCTGTTTTGCTATCGTTATGCTTGAGTGAAAAAACTATAGCAAAACGACGCTTTTTCATCTTTAAAAACAAAATGACTTTAAGTTGCATCCGCACGGATTCAACAAAAAAACAAAATTTGTCGACAAGAAACGACGCTTTGAGTCAAAATAATATCTCAGGGGGAAAAAGTTCAGCGTTTGGTTTGATCTCTGATGCGTAAAAAGCTTTTCGCAAAGTTATTGAATATTCTTAAATTAGTATAGTTCTAAGTAGGTAAGTACAAAGTGGTTTTTTTTTATTATTTCGATGTACCAGATCATTAAAAAGTAGTATCGTGTATTTTTCCAAAAATAAGAAGAAATGGGTCGAGGTATGAATGAGGAATTACTAGTTAAATGCTCGTAGCCTCTTAGCTTATAGAATTAGCGCCACGCGAGAAAAAAATTAATTCAGTTAATTAGGGAGGATCCTTTTTGCACACCATATCTGATGGAGGCGAATCTGGGACATTGATTAGAAACCATGATCTGAGATTTTTTAGTTATCACTGTGTCTGATGGCACAATCGAAATTTAACCCCTGAAAAGACTATTCGTTCGGGTATCAGGCTTGTATGATAAATATTGCACACCGCGATTTTTGAAGACTAATAAATTTACCGAAGTGTGAACGAGAAACGTAAGTTGATCATGATCGTTCTTTCGCTCTCAGCCTATCCGATGGTCAATGAACCGCTGAACAACGTAAAAATTAAAATACGTAATTTTTTTTCTCATCAATACACAGGAAGCGTTGAATATGTTGCCGAAAACTTTTCGCTACCGGTAAGACCGAAATAGACGTGCGTCGAATCAGTCCCCGAAAACTGAATTCCATGGCTGGGACATGATCAGAATTTAGTTTCACAAAGATTTACTTCCACCTTTCAAATTCAGTAACTTTCAACATTTCCAATAAATATTCAGTCTTTCATGAAAATGTTTTCATTGTTAAGCTCACTGAAATTCGTTTAGTGACAGAATGTAGTACTTTGGCTAGCTGAAAGTACGAACTTCCGTACATAGAGAACATAAATTCCTCACTCTTAAGTTTTTTCTTTTAAATCTTTATCCAGCCACGTTTTATGTCATAAAACGGAGTCAAAAGTCGGATCATAAAATATGTATGATGGTACTTGACATTTCATCCTATTTAGGGATCTATTGCTGTCCCGCTTAATGTTTGACTGCTTAAAATATTTATTTCCGGATGCAACTATTCGAGCTTGAGAGAACCCATTTTGCCTACTTTGTCTATTGAAGGCGAATTTAACTGAGGCATGAAACAAGGAATATGGTTTTGTGTCACTTTGAATACTCTGTCCCTTTTATAATTCTCTTGTTTCTACACTGAAAACATTTTTTCTCGAGATATTATTTTGACTTAAGCGTCGTTTTTTGTCGACTTAAATTTAGTTCTTTTTGGTTAAGTCCTTGGGGATTGAACTTAAAGTCAGTTTCTTTAGTTGAAAAAACGTTGTTTTTTATCGTTTCTTTAATTTAAACTTAACGATAACAGAACGACGCTTTTTTAACTAAAAAAAAACTGATGTTGGGTTGAATCCACTCAGCTTTAACTCAAAAGAACCAAATGTTGTCGACAAGAACAGACGCTAGTCAAAAAAATATCTCAAGAATTTTCTTTTTTTTTCACTATATTAACTGAGGCATGAAACAAGGAACATGATTTTTGTCACATTGTATACTTTGACCCCTATCCCTTTTCTAATTCTCTCGTTTCTAGATTTCTTTTGGTAGAGGTTGAAGGTAAAATGTTTAAAAGGTTGTTAAACCTCTGGCCCTTGTTGCATACTCTGTCTAATGAAGGAAAACCCAACCGAAGTATGACATATGAAACATTATTTTGGTCACTCTCATCACTGAAAAAAAGATTGGTAGAATATACCATTCCTTCAAGCTGTATTTCACACAGCGTCAATTCAGAGTCAATTCTGCCAGAAGAAAGGTAAACGTTCCTGTATGCTGGTATACAGATAACCATTCTTCCGGCAGAATGGTAAATTCTACCATTTTTTTTCTCAGTGATTCCTTTCCCTTCCCTGATCCCCTCGTTCCCGGATTTTTTTTGGTAAAGGTTGAAAGGTAAAAGGTTGAAAATATTGTCAAACCTCTGGCGTCGGAGTCGATTCCCGATGAGTTGAGTCTATCGTCCTCTCTGCGGTGCTGAAAGTTGGGAGGCTGGAACGAGGACTCCCTCTCGCTGCACAAACTCATGGCTGCCGCTTTTCGCTGTGAGCAATCGAAAATGGCGGGAAACTGACCTCTGAGAACGAGATTCACTTGGTCCTGCAGGGATCGGAGCCTGTCCTCAACTGATGTCCGTTGCCATTTTTCCAAATCTGTCGCGGATCCCAGGATTCTTCGGTTGTCGAGAAAACTCGACGAAATTCAGAGTCCCCAACACGATTTACAAAGCATATATCTCAGCTTGTTGAAATAATGGTGTAGAAAATTGAACAAAATTTCACAGAGCAATAGTTTTTTTACTCAATTTTTCTGTTTCGGCCAGTTTTTGAAATTATCAACATTTTACTTTCCCTGATCAAAGTGAGAACTTTTGAAAGACTTTCCTCGCTGCCCACGTCATAAAACTTTTCGACAGTAGTATCAGATGGACGTCCTTTTGGTACAGATTCGCGTCGGTCAAACGAAAAGTCGGAATTTCCGCCCTGATAAATTCACACTAGCTGAGAGTATCTGACGCTAAAAAAAGCGTAACAATCAAGGTGGCACCTCTCAATCATACAGTTTATCATGACACAACTTCTAAGCGTTATTTCTATTTAGTTTTTACGGTGTTCAATCGCGATAAATTTATTTTGAATATTTTTACTAATTAAACGATTCCAATGGATGTTCAAGAGATGTAAATGTTCCGGTAGCAAAAATTATTCAGAGGAAAAAATCCAACCATTTCTGTTCAGTTTTTACGATGTTTACGCGAAAGTTTTATTCTAAATATTTTCACCGATGAATGATTTCAATGTTCAAGAAATGTAAATATCCTGGTATCAAAATTATTCATAGAAAAAATCCTTTTTTTTCCCCTTTTTATTTCACTTCTCCAGATAATAAAGTAACGATAATGCGATAAGTGAGTAAATCTACAAAATAATCAACAGCACCAAAAAAAAACCATTTCTGTTCAGTTTTTACGATGTTTAATCGCGAAAGGCTTATTCTAAATATTTTCACCGATTAAACGATTTCAAATGTTCAAGAAATGTAAAAGTTGTGGTACCAAAATTATTCATAGAAAAAATCCTTTTTTTTCTCTTTTTTTTTCACTTTTCCAGATAATAAAGTAACGACAATGCGATAAGTGAGTAAATATATAAAATAATCAACAGCACCAAAAAAAAATTCAAATTTGTCACAGGAGCAGGAAAAACCGAGCGCGGTGCCGGAAATGGAGCGGACACGAAACTGAGCTCGGGAAATGCGGCCGGAAATCGGGAGAGCGATCGTGGCGGGACTTCCGGCGGCCGGGAATAAGCGGCGAATCGCGAGGCGGCGCCGGCGGGCAAATGTCGAAGGGCGGTGCTCCGCATAAAAAGACCGGCCCAGAGCGAGCGGGAGTAGAGATGAAACGCCAGACGCGTGCGCCAACGCCCCCGAAGCGAAAACCGCGCACCCGCCCGGATTTCCCATCGGGGCTTACGCGGTTTCCGCCTCCCAAGGCGGCCTCCCCTCCGAGCTTTCGTCGGGCTCCCGATTTCGTCATCCCACTTCCGTTTCTTGTTCTGCTCTTTCGACCCTCGTCGCCCCCCCCCCCCCTCTCCTCCGCCTCCACGGCCGAGATTCTTCGGGGTCTTGTTTTTGGTCCCTCGGCGCCGGGTTCTTAATGGCGATTAAGTTGATATCGATGCGAAACCAGGGTTTTTTGGAGGTGTTGTTGGATATCTCTGTCCACAGCAAAAATGCCCTAACTCCATTATACAAATTTTGTATTTTACTTCAACACATACTGCTCTGATACAAGAATATCCAAGTGTGACAAGGCTGCATTTCTTGAATTTTGAGTTTCTAATGGTATGCCCAAATCGACTGGAAAAAATAAAGGATGAATGTATCCGAGAGATAATGGGCGTTGAGGGGACGATTGTGCACGATATCATGACCAAGCAATTGGTATGGTATGGGCATGTGCAGAGAATGGCTGATACCAGGTTGCCGAAGAAGGTGTTGGAGTGGGTCCCCCCAGGTAGGCGACGGAGAGGGCGTCCAGCCAAACGGTGGGTAGAGGGCATCCATGAAGAGATGGAGAGATGCCACCTTCCGGAGGATCTCTACCATGACAGATTCCTGTGGAGAATAGGCGTCGCAGAGCGCCCTAGCGCGCCGTAAAAGCGGCTCATACATACATACATGTATGCTAGTTTGCTTGTAAAATAGTATTTCATCAAAAAAAAAAAAAAAAAAAAAAAAAATCGAAGAAATGTCGAATGGAGATACGGCGTTTTTGCTTTGGACAGCAGATCTGTTCTGCCGTGCTAAGGCAGAACGCCGTATGAGCCATCAGACGTCGCCAAATTTTGTTTTGTCGTCTTTTGGGTTCCTCGGCACCGGATTCTTAATGGCGATCAAGTTGATATCCATGCGAAACCAGGGTTTTTTGGAGGTGTTATTCGATATCTCTGTCTACAGCAAAAACGTCGTATCTCCGTTACAAATTTTGTATTTTACTTCCGCACATACTGCTCTAATACAAGAAAATCCAAGTGTGACAAGGTTTCATTTCTTCAATTTTGAGTTTTTTAAGGCATGCCAAAATCGACTCGAAAAAATGAAGGATGAATATTTGCTATAGTTTTCTTGTAAAATAGTATTTCGTCAGAAAAAAATCGAAAAAATGTCGAATGGAGATACGGCGTTTTTGCTGTGGACGATAGATCTGTTTTGCCGTGCTAAGGAAGAACGCCGTATGAGCCATCAGACGTTCCCAAATTTCCTGCGATGAATAACGAATTTGCAGGGAGGATTTTGGATTTTTTCTCTCAAAATTTTCAGACGATTTCGTACGCAATTTAATCTGAAATATCTGAAAATTTCAAAGGAAACTGTGCATGAATGTCGTGAAATGTACATATTTTATCAAGGTAAATTTGGCAACTCTCGCAAGTTCATACGGTGGTCTGCTTCAGCACGGCAGTGTTTTGTTTGGAAATGGAGAATGGATTTTGGGTTTTTTTTTTTTTTTTTTAATTTTACGGGGAGTTTTATTGTACAAAAAAATAATGCACAATATTTCATGTTTTTTCAGGTTTTGAATGGCGATGAAATTTTTAACAATGACAAAACTTCTTCTTTTTTTCGTTCTTCTTCTTCTTTTTGGTTCCACTTCTTTTTGGTTTGCGTCTCTGGAGATCTCTTTGAGAAGTTGAGACATTTCGTGTTTTTTCAGGTTCTGAATGGCGGTGAGTTTTTAACAATGACCAAACCACGTTTTTTTTGGTTTGCACCGTTGGATATCTGCCGCGCTTGGAGGTGATTACCTAATGACATTTCATTTGAATTTTCGTGACCTTTCATTTTTCTAAAAACTAATTTATGATATCTAATATTTTTCCAGGTTCTGAAAAGCAATGAAATTGTTAACAATGACCACGTTTTTTGAAAATCTTCTGCGTATGAAGATGAAAATTTAAGTTCTCTTCTAAATTTTATGAAATTTCTGTGCGCTCCGAAAAATTCATGAAATTTGGTTACCTACAGAATCTTAATTTCGATGAAGGTGCTGATGGTGACGAATCCACTTTTTTTGGTTTGTATCATTGGAGTTGTACTAGGAGATTAGATTTGTTCTAGGAGAGTGTAAATTAGAGTTTTCTCTAAAATTTCATGATATTTCACGATGCTCAAAAAGTTCATGAAATTATGATGCAAACTTCGTGACAAAAATATGAATATTAGCCTCTTATTCTCTCGTAAACGAATAAGAAGGAGCCAAGCTGCTCAGGGGCCGCTCATAAAATACGTTAAGCTCTAAGGTCAGGGGGAGGCAGTCTCGGAAAACGTTCCGCCATTTTATTTTTACGCGTCAAGCGGTAGGAACCGGGAACCTACGTCGCAAATAAGCGTTACGGAAGGAGGAAAAAGGGTTGAAAAATCCGAAATATAGCATTGCGTATTTTATGAACGGCATTTACTCGAACTGATAGATAAACTATGAAATTTAAGCAGCATTTGAAAGAAGATGGGACTCTCTGAAATTTACCATCAATTCATTCTAGTCATGCCTCTGTGTGAAAGAAGTGCCAGTGCGCCCTCTAGGAATACTGTTAAAATTAATTCATTGTGTATGCACCAAAAATCTAGTTATCACACTGGAAAAAAACACATTGGATCTAGAGTCCAGAGTCTTAAAAACATCGACAAGAAAAAATACTCTTGATTCAATCGGATTTTGCTTAAATCAAGAACCAAGCCTCTTAATTTGAGCGGATTTCCTTTTGATTTAAGCAAAAATCTGATTGAATCAAGAGTATTTTTTCCTTGTCAATGTTTTCAAGAGTCTGGACTCTAGATCCAATGTGTTTTATTTTTTTCCAGTGCACTTAATTCTCCGTCTCCCACACGGAATAGAAACTCTACTCTCACGTCGCTAGATTGCCTCAATCAGTCCAAGCTTTAGCAAGGATATAATTTCAAATATGATTTTCGAATTTTTTTTGTAATCGACGGAAAAATCAGTGATAACAGTCTGAGGTGCCTAGCAGATGTCTCATAAAAATAAAATTTACCAGTCGAAATTTTGCAATCTTGCGGAATGAAGTTACGTTTTTTCGTTTCGGAAACATCGAATTCCGTCTGCATGCCGTTACATACTTACTTTTACCATTGATTTATTATACATAACTATATACATAAAAATGAGAAAAAAACACGAAGAAGTGGCCCGGATACTGTATGTAACAAGGTGGAGAAATGGTGCTGGGTCCACACCATTTCGCGGGGAAATCAAAGCCAAGAAGTTCCAAAAATTATAATTAGAGTCAAAAATACTTGTTTAAACTCTAATGAGCACCAGTACAAAACTGAGTGGGGAGAGTGTTCAGCTCAGGCAGTTTGCATTGGAATGATATTAAGTTGGAGTCACGCCGAGAGATCTATAGCGGTTTGGGTCTTTCAGACCTCTTCAGCAGAGAATCTGGAACCAACATTTCTGTTTCAATCCCATCCCTCCAACCTCCCATTGGGCGTCCTCTACGCCTTTTCCCAGCAGGAACCATATCAATTCTATCTATATCTAACATATCTAACTACATATCTACGTTATTTCTAACTATATTTTGCAATAAAAAGCCACTATTTCTCGCTTATTTTTAAAGCGACATAATAGCATCAGTTCTCCGACAAGAAGACGTAACCATACTTCAATGTCACTTTTCCTCTCTTAAACTGAATTTTTGCCAGGAGCGATTTGTGTATTTCCACTTGAGTAAATTCCCCTGACTTTCCCTCTAATTTCATGCAAAAATCAAAAAAAAAATTTGAACCAAAATTGTACAGGTACATTTTTGTAAGAAAAACTGACTGGTTTGTGTCAATTTTGCAACCCTCTTTTCAACCCCCTGCACAGCTGGAGAGAAACATCCTTGAAATCCTGCATTTGGCTGATTATTGAAATTTATAGACGAAGCGACAGACTCAATATGACAAAGGGAAATGGAACGATCATATCGATTGGCACGAGTGGTTCTCATATGGAAAGGGAAAAATTATGGTAACATATAGTTTCCCGTGAATTGCCGTTACTTAGTCTATAATTTAGCTCTTCGGTTTATTGAAACCACCCGATTCCACCAACCGATCGCTCTATCTCCCTTTGTCATCTTTGTCTATCACTTTGTCTATCGCTTGTCTATGAATTTCAATAACCAGCCAGATGTAGGGTATCAAGGATATTTCCCTCCAGCTGTACAGAAGGTTGAAAAGAGGGTTGCAAAATTGACTCAACCCAGTCAGTTTTTCTACAAAAATGTACCCGTGCAATTTTGGTTCAAACTTCAAATTCAAAGTTTTTCTGGTTTTTGCACGAAATCAGGCGGAAAATCAAGAAAATATACTCAACTAATAGGACCCAAGTTTCTCCTGGCAAAAATGCAGTTTGAGAGGGAAAATGTGGCAACATTGAAGTATAGTTACGTCCTTTTGTCAGATAACGATGCACAGAAAAAAAATCTTGGTGTATTTACTAAGAAAAGGGTAAAATTACCAAGAATTCAGGGTTCTATTTGATCCCAGTTTTTTCTTGGTAAAATTACTATTTATGGAATTGGTAATCTCGGTAAAATTATTGAACTTTCTCGGTAATTTTACTGGACCTTGGTAAAAACGCCGATATTTTTAATCGACTGTGGTAGAATTGCCGAGATAAAATGCCACAGTTACCGGGAATCGATTACCAATAAAAGTGGCATTCTTACCTGAAAAAACAGTAAAAATACCGGTTTTTAGGTAAGCTTACCAGTCTGTCTTTGTAAAATTACCAATAATTGGTAAAAAAAAGTGAGCTGGTAAAGGTACCAACGGACCGTGGTAAAAACGCCGAGAATTTTTTTTCAGTGTGCTATTATTTTGCTTCAATTTCAAGGATATTTTCCTCCAGCTATATAGCGGGTTGAGAAGAAAAACCCCCAGCGACACCTCCAAGCGCAAGACGCGCTCTCTAGCGGCGGGGACCGAAGCGCAGCAATCGATGGTGCCTTGGAAGGAGCCGAGGCGACGCGAGACGGTAGGGCGAGGTGCGGATGAGTCGGGAAAAATAAGTAACCAAATTTAAAGGAAACGAGAGAGCAGAGCGGGAAAGTGCCGCCAGGGCGAGGGGGCGCCAGGGGAAGGGGGGCGCCAGGGGGAGGGGGCGGAAAGCTGGGAGCCGAGCGTCGTTCCGTGCCGGTGTTAAGAACTTTGGCGTGCGGGGTCGCAACTGTGATAAGCTCAAAGCTCTGCCTCAAAAACGAAGAAAGTGGAAAGGGGGGGGGGGGGTGAGGAGAGAGGAAGAGAGAGCGCCGAAAGCGGGGAGAACGATAAAACCCAAGTTGGCGCGCGGGATCGAAATTTCATTTGTTTTGATGGTGTTTTGCCCCGCCGCGGAGCGGAGCGGCGGCTCGAGCGGGAATTAAGTCGTCGTGTATATCGAGGGCAATAAAAGAAATCGGAGAAGAGAGGGGGAGGCCCGGAGAAAGAGAGAAGAGAGGGAAAGAGAGGAATGAACAAGTCATCCGCCGCCGCGGATCCCTCCTTGACATCCACCCTGCAAAAGGGCGGGCAATCAGAAAGCGTCCCGGCGACCAATCGGATTAGCGGATCCCGTCCGCCAATCGCGGGCCGCGGCGGCTGCGACGCTACCGCGTCGCATCGGATATCGCCCGTATTTCGAGTGGGATGCGGGAGTTTTGGCAAGGGCGCGGCGGTTTCTCGAAGAGGGACACCCTGTAATCAAAAACCCCTCCCTCGCCCGGCCTCGCTTAAAATTCCGGGGCGTTTAAAAGACTCTGGTAATAATTTGAGATTCATCTTTAAGATAAGATTTATGCAGAGCTTTGGTTGATTTTATTTATGGGGCGCCTCTGCCCTCCGCCTCGCAGCCCCTCTCCCGCCTTCCCCCTCTCTCACTTTCCGCCTTTCTTAACAACCCTTTTACTTTTAAATTTTAACTCAAAAGGAAAAGGGTTGTCTCGCTCGGTTATAAGGAAGGATGAAGAACGCTTCCCATCTTGGATTTGAGGCTCTGTGCGGAAGTTTGCTTTGGGCCGTACTGTGGCATCCATACAACCCAAAAAAAGGAAAAAAGAATAAGAAAATAAAGAAAAAAGAAGGTGATGAAAGTTTCAGATTTTTTCATACACCATGATGTGGGTGAGCAATGTGGCATTAAAATCCGAAATTGAAAGTTCGGAAAAATGGATCGTAATGCGTCCGTTATTTTTATGCTTCACAGAAAAAAATAATATGCTGTTTTAACAACTAGGATGTCAAAAATGTGTCTGGTGATCCGAAGTCATTGTCTTTACTGCCTTCGCAGTTAACTGTACATCCTTTGAATGCAAATTTAACTGTGTAGGCAGTTAAGGCAGCGTCTTGGGATCACCAGACACATTTTTAACATCCTAGGTGCTAAAACAGCATATTATTTTTTCTGTGATGTTGTTTTTAATGCAGTAATTTTAGACACTTCTTGAAGTATGATTTTATTCCATAATCCACAGAATTTTTTTAAACAATCGATGGAAAACAGTACCCAAACCAAAGCAAGCTCATTGCGAGGGGAGCAAGAAGTACTATCTCGGGACACGGCGGGCCAAAATTCCTCCCGAGTTTTTTTTTAATTTTTTTTTTTTTTTTTTACTTTTTCTCCTTTTATCAAATGTTCATGAAATTTAAGGTTTTTTTTTTTTTTTTTTTTTTTTTTTTTTTACATTTTTGAACAGCCTGAACACATATTATCCTCATCTCGAACCGTGCTTTGTCGTATGTTTCAACTCAAAAAATTCCAAAACTAAGTCTTAAAAAGAAATTTCGTCCCTCAACTTATTTCGTGTTTATGGTGGAGGATTTTGTTTCCGTGCACACCGCGCATTATAACCAACCCCCCCCCCCCCCCCCCCTCAAATTCAATGACCAAACGGGAGAAAGCGACGAATTTGGCGTTTAAGTGGGTGAAAATTTACTCTCTCGTCGACCTTGCTTACGTCATTATCTTCCAAAAGGTCGAAAATGCCACAACCCTCTTTTTGCTTCGGCTTAGAGTTACGTAATTTGCTGTGGGACCAGAGGACGGGCATCAGTTATTTTTGTTCGTTTCCTCGTCTGAGAAAACCTTTGACCAATCTGGTCTAATTTTAGACTGTATCATTCAAATTGTCCGTTTCTTTTTCTATTGCGTATTCATGTTTCATTCAGAAAAATTCAATGAATGACCGCTTAAAATTCTTTAATTTTACTTTTGCATTATATAAACTGTTACATGCTTATTAAAGAAAAATGTTTTTTCCAATGCTTTACTCTGTTTCAGAGAAAATACCTCTTCGATACTGAAACGCAATAATGACTGTAAGCTATTAAAAATGTGTTGATGTTCGGTCCAAAGTAAATAATTAGTTTATGGATAATTTGAATAAATGACAAAAATGATGAGATGGCGATTGGTTGAAATTTAATACGTTGCGTTTTGAAGTTTTATTTTCGTACCAGATCCACTAAACTAGTAAGAAAGTCGATGAAGATTTTTTATACGCTCTCTGACACATGAATTGCACCATACTTTTATAAAAAATCTACCCAATATTTAAGCAGCCTGAAAAATAAAATGATAGGAAAAAAATAAAAAATGAAATGAAAAATAAACCTGTTTCACGTGTTGATTTTATAAACATTAATAAAATGTTTTATAAAATCACTTCTAACGATGCGGTATTCTATATTGACCAACATTTCTCGCAATCATTACTAAAAATACTCAATGTAGATACGTTGTGTGCAGATGTAAAATTTGGAAATTCTCTGTTCAGACAAATATTTAAAAGACCAACATAGGTATCCTCTAAGGTGTAATGTCAGCCATCGTCTCCGAGTTTTCTCCACAAAAATAGGTGGTTTCGCTTGAATGTTCCTCACTTTGCATACCTACAAAGTTGCAGGCACTTGCACACCTGCATGTCAATGTAAATCGGAGCGGTTGCTCAGCGTAGATTCCTCGTGAAGAAATAGTAGCTTGCGCACCTGTGTGGGCGTGATGAGGTGTGTTTGAACAACTGCTTATTCATTTTCTCCCAGAGATTAATTCAACAACTTTGCGAGATTAATTAACTCGTGTTTGATACTATCTTCAAAGCCAATTTGTTTTGAGTGAAACCCCCAAATCAGTAGAGTACATCTTTAAGATGTTTCTCACGTTCTCATGATGTCTTCATGATTCTGAGTTGAAGTGTTGCTGTAATCAGTGATTACTTTGTTTGCTACGCCACAATGTATAAGTTCTTGTCGGGAAAATATTTTCTTTTTTCTCTCTAATGATCTTTCAAGAAGCGACAAGAAGCGATGATATGCGCATCTTGTAAGTGTTGTTTTTTTAAAACATTTTATGATGTAAGTGGATACACCAAGAACTTAAGAGTTTAGTGACTTACGCATTTTATAGTGCATAGCATTGTGATTCAAATAAGATGAAAAAAGTATTTTTGTTGTGGCGAAGGTTAATATACTATTTCGGTTTACGACGCTCCAGATTTCCCGAAGTACTATATTTTTTTAATGGAAACCGATCATCATATTTTCTTCAAATATTTCGGAATAATTTTTATCGGGTCAAAAATTATTCTGTTTGAACTTTGAGCTAACAATTCTGGCTCGTTACCCTTCAAAAAGTATAACTGGAGCGGGAGTTTTACAGCGCTCATTGTAGGTATGCATTTCCCGCATTAGGTGCCGATAATTTTTAATCACTTTCATAAATATACTTTTATTACAAAATGGTAAAAATGTAGCTTGATGCATTGAAGACACCTAAATAAACTTCATATTCAGGATAATTGTTAAGACACACCCTATGCTCCTACGATTTATCACAGCTCACACCTCTACAGGCCAAATTGTGAGTTACAGTCATTTTGAAGAAAACAACTTAACTCAAAAGTATGTTTTTGTTTCTACAGTAAAGCGCGTTTTAAATACGTTGAACAAATTACACGACTTGATGCAGCTACTGACGATGAGCAAATAAGTTCAACAAAAATATGCTTGATATATGTTCTTTTAGCACTAAGGGGGAAAAAACAAAATAATACAAAAACGCTTATAACGTTGTTCAATATTGCAGAATTCTCCCGAAATCAGGCCTGCCTATGTATCTTGACAACCCAAATATGATTTGCTGGTTTTAGACTTTATTTGAAGTAT
Organism: Bemisia tabaci; assembly: GCF_918797505.1. Lineage (NCBI taxonomy): Eukaryota > Metazoa > Arthropoda > Insecta > Hemiptera > Aleyrodidae > Bemisia > Bemisia tabaci. The sequence continues at coordinate 48,192,071 of NC_092798.1, forward strand.
ATTTTTCATATTATTCCAATTTATTTTAAAAACGACGTATCCTCGGAAAAGCCCATAACAGCAAAATAACGCATTTCCGGCTATATACGATAAGGAACTTTTTTTCTCTAACTGATACGTAGATTCATATTGACAATGTGTTATGCCCAATTTTAAATTTTAAAATTCACTTGTTGTAGTACAAAATTCGTCCACCAGGTGGCGGAAAGCATCATATATCACGGATCCCATATATTTGGCTCCATAATAAAAGTATTTATTCGGCGAATTGCGTAAATTTGATAAAAAATCGTGGGTGATGTATCGACTAAGAGTTTACACATAAAAGCAACCCTTTAAATGTATTTTATTCGTCAGAATATCTCCTCAACAGTCCTCGTCACGAAGGTCTTGGTGCGATCATAATTTACAAATAGTGGTGCCATGCCGCTCAGATTTTCGTGCCTTAAACTAATGAGTAAGGAAAATACTAAGCCCTGGTAATGCTTGGCTTACAAATATAATTTTACCATAATTTTTGAAAGGGTACAGGTCGTCCCCAATGAGGTGTCCGCCTACTTTAGCGGGTGCCTCGGGTGATAGCGATCTGCCCTGATAATCCAGTCTTCTCCTCAAGCGTCAGCCGTAACGCTGTCCGCACATGGTGAGCCAAACGCTCGGTGTTCAGTATTTCAGTGTTGATCAAGATACATGATTTATCAAATTACGGTTCGCAAGACTGTAAACTTAAAATTTCAACCAAACTGATAAAGATGGCTCTGTATACCGTGAACCGAGCTCTCGGTCACAATGGAGAATTTGCAGGTATCTGAAATTTTGTGAATTTCATGTTTACGAAGAAATTATATTAAATGAACTGAGCTTAGGATATCTTTGGTTTCTACAATGAAAAATTCGCCGTTATCCGGACGAGGAAACGTAACTTCATTCCAAGGTTGCAAAATTGACTCAAACAAATCAATTTTTCACGAAAATAAACCTGCATAATTTTCGTCAAAAATTTGTCTGATTTTTGCATGAGATCAAGGGGAAAATTAGTAGAATTTTAGTTAGAAATTCTCAAAATCCTCCTGGTGAAAATGCAATTTGCGAGATAAAATCTGACAGCTTGAAATGTAGTTAAGTTCTCTCGTGAAAGAAACGACGAACTATGTTAGAGGGGATATAGACCCCTCCTGACATCAGAGCGTAACTGCTTTCTGTGATGAATCCTGTTGTCCATTCAATTTAACGTTTTTCCGGGCTCATCTCAGTGTGCAGTTACGCCTTTTTGTCAGCTCGGCGACGATATGACCACATTAACTAATCTACCAAAATACATATGTTCACACGGAAATTGCCGCCTGATGACGTCACCAGCCGGCAGATTTTTTTCCTCTTCCAAAACTTATTTTCCTCCGATTTCCATATTGGTAAAAATTCATTAAAAGAGAAAAAAACCGCAAACACTGCTCATTGCGCACTTTCAGATGCATCAATAAAATTGTTCCGTGTAAAATCTCCATCCTATCGATATTGAACACCGAACATTCGGTTCACATTATCAACTTTTTTTTTGTATGTGTGTGTGTGCGTGCGTACGTAATGAGACTAAATAAATTGAGACAATCATTCTTTCAACCGAAAGCTGTCCCATTTGTCTCGGAAACTTTTAAGTTTTAACACGAGCAATCCGAAAGGCAATCGGAGCTCTCAGCTCGCGTCTGCTCCTCGCCGTGAAAACGCACGGAGGCGAAGTTTAAACTCGCGACAAAGTTGAAGAACATAAGCGCGGAGGGTAGTAGACGCTCCCTGCACATAAACGGGCTGCGATGGAACGAGGGCCGGGCGGGGAGAGGGGGGGCTGACTGCTAAACGGCGGGCTTAAAACCAGCTGAGCCCTGCTCTGACGTCACTCTTGCTTGATCCCTCAACAAGCGAGAAGTTGGAAAGCAAATTATTTATCTTCCGCAATCCCTTCATATTCTAATTTGAACTTTTATTAATGTTGTGCTTTTACCGCCGTCCCGCGCCGCGCCAGCCCGCCGCACGTTGGTTGAAACTGTACGGAAAGAAATTAAATGTTGATTTAGCATTTATACTGTTAAAAAGATGTCCGACAAGTTTCAAATGCTGATTTTACATTTTAACAAATTCTAACGTAATAACGCCCACTGCAAAACGTACAAATTAAAATGTTATGTTGGCATTTTTGTGTTGTAAAATAAGCATTTGAAACTTGTCGGACATCTTTTTAACAGTATAAATGCAAAATCAACATTTAATTTTTTCCCGTGTGCTGTCGAGATCGGAGGGAAACCGAGAAATGAACTACATTTTGCAATTAGGAACTACGATTTTTTGGCTATCCTTAAAAACACTCATGTGCATAGGAAAAAACAACGAAAAAAGGAAATACAGCACACTACGAAAAAATATGTGCAGAGGAATGGTTGCTTTACAAGGGAACCAGAAATTGTAGTTCCTTTTAGCATAAAGCGTCGTCTATCTCACGAACGGACGTAACTACATTCCAATTTTGCCGAATTTCCCCTCGTGAATTTCAGTTTTGCCAGGAATATTTTGGGAATTTCTAACTGAAAGTTTCACTGATTTTTTTATGATCTCACGCAAAAATCAGAAAAATATTAAGGGAAAATTGCACCACTACATTTTTAAAAAATAAAATTGTCTGAGTGAATTTGCAACCTTGGAATGGAGTTACGCTCCTCCGACCGGGAATGATGACGTACGTCCAAATAAAGCTAGGTCACATCGTCGTTTACTAGACGAAAGAACGCAACTGCATTTCAACGTTCCAAAATGCAATATGCACTTTTTCCAGGAACTTGATGGACATTCGCAGTGGAAAACGTCACTGATCTTTCCTATTACTACCCGCAAAAATCGGCGGAATTTTAGGAAAAATCGAACAGTCATACGCTTGTAAAAAGTTAAAGTGCTTGCGTCAATTTTGCAACATCAAAATGGAGTTACGTTTTTTCGGGTTGTATACAACGACAATATTAATCGAGAGGACAATGTCAGAAACAGGACTCTGTGCCCATATTGAGTTAATGCGGTGGCTATATTGCTCCCAAGTCGAAGACTCTTACTAATGCTGAATGACTGTCATTGTCCCTAAAATGACTCTAGTTGACTCTGAAGGAACTCTAATTACTTCTGAATTTTTTCACTAGCCTTTATAAGGTGAAGGCTCATTTGACTCGTTTTATTTTCAATAGGGAGATAGGATGTTATTCTTTTTAAAAATATGCGAAGTTTCCTAAATAGGTATCAGCTGTGGATTATGTAACGATTATTTCGGTTTAAAAACCTCATTTGATTTTCTCATCTGATCCTTTCATTCCTACTTTCATTTCCTTTCATTCTATCTTTCTATCTTTCTACACTGAAAAAAAAAAACAAAAAAAAACAAAAAAAAACAAAAAAAAACACATTGGATCTAGAGTCCAGACTCTTAAAAACATCTACAAGAAAAAATACTCTTGATTCGATCAGATTTAAGCTTAAATCAAGAACCAAGCCTTTTAATTTAAGCGGATTTCCTTTTGATAAAAGCTTAATCTGATGAATCCTTTTTCTTGTCAATGTTTTCAAAAGTCTACACTCTAGATCCAATGTTTTTTTTTTTTTTTTTTTTTTTTTTTTTTTTTTTTTTTTCCAGTGTATCTTTCTATCTTTCTATAAACACAGAGAGGTGTAAATGGCCTTGGATGCTAAAGCACCGCTTTAAAATAAACTTATCTAACTACTACTACTACTATCTTTCTATCTTACTTTTTTCTATCTTTCTATATTTCTATATTTCTGTCTTTCTCTCTTTCTATCTTTCTATCTTTCTATCTTTCTATATTTCTATCTTTCTATCTCTCTATCTTTCTATCTTTCTATCTTTGCTCTTTCGCAGGGTCTCTGACGAATACCGTTCCTGGGTATGGCTGCCTTGCGCCCACTGTGCGGAGTGGCCATATGATGCTCCAGCTTTGGAGTTTATTCCACCCCCCCCCCTCTGCCGGCCCCCCCCCGGCGCCATTTTCATCCGCTTCATCCCGTTCACCCACCACCCACCACCCGCCGACCCGTTCCCTTTTCATTTTTCGCTGGAGCCCGGCCCGGAAAAATCTGAGCCAGACACAAGTTCATTTACCACTGACGTCAATTCGTTTTAATTTAGACTCCAAGGCCCCCGCCATTTCCACTCCCGCGCCCACTGCTCTATAAAGCTGCCCGGAAAATATTCTTCCCCGGTTTTCTATTCGGGGGTGTCCATAAATCGAAATCTTTCATTGTGATTGAGTCAGGCGCAATGGAGAGAGGTGCGGGGAAATGAGCAGTAGGCGTGAGCGATCGATTTTCGATATTTCTCCCATTCGAAGGTATGGCAAAGAATCGATTATTACGGTGTTCGTTGCGAACACACTGTCTATCGATCCATTTCTGTAAGTTTAAATGACAGATCAATCAGTATATATCGCAGAGCACGCCACGCCACTGAAAATGAGGCAACAATGCCACAGCATAAACAAGTTTTTTTAAAAAAAAATTTTGGCTCCTATTGCTTACTCAAAATAGTTAATTTTTGCATCATTTGGCGCAAAAGGTACGAGAAATTCTGACTACTTACCTGTCTAGGAGCATTTAAAATTAAAGAACCATTTCTTATGAATCTTTGGCTTTACGCAGTATAAGTTCACCAGCACTAATGCATTTTATCTTTGGACATAATGAATTTTAAACGCTTATGGCTCATAACATTACCAAGACTGTAAACTTTATTTTGAAATTTTGGTCCTGTCTCCTTGAGAGTATTAGAAGGCAATTTGCAGCGAGAATAACTTTGAAATACTTAGCAATACTTTTGGCACTGAGCGAGATTTCTCGAAATTTTATTCATACTATTATATTTAAAAAGGCCCGGCATATTTCGCTTTTCCTACGACGAAAGGGTGATACTTCTTCTCCGTGTGAACTCCGAGAAGCATAGAGTTGTTTAGACAACAGGGTCCTAGTGCAAACTGAGATACGCCATTCAAGGAATTATCGATCATCATTTTCGCAACGCGGTATTTCCAATAAAATACTCCATTTTCATCTTCAACGCGTTCATTTCATTTTTCGAAATTGTTCATCAATAAGAGCAGGAGCTGCACTGCCTCTATTTCTCGTCCAGATTGTCGACTGTGCTGTAAAAGTGTGAGTGATACCCTGCATGAGGCATCGTGCGTAACCTGGAAAATAAAAAGGCGAAATTAAAATGTCAGGCTGATCAACATCGAACTTCACACGATCATCTTCTATCACCTACTACGAAATCATTAATATAAACTTCGAAGGATTCAGACTTTCAGTCGATTCCACCTTTTTCTATTTCATTCGTGGGGTTGCCAGATTGTGCGATAAATGTGAATATTTTACATGAGTTTGAACTGGGAAGAGTGTCGGAAAAGCAACTTATCTGGCAACAATAGAGTCTGCGAGGGACGAGAGGCTACCTTCCTGGGAAAATTTTAAAGTAAATATTTTAAAGTAAGTTTGAATAATTGCGCCAAACACAGCGGGGTCAGAAACGCATATTAGCGTCTATAAGATCGCAAGAATACTTCGCGCATTGCGCCAAACAGTGCGGTTGGCGAGAGGCGCATGTTAGCGCCTACAAGCCCGCAGGAAAACTTCTCGCACTGCGCAAAACGGTGCAGTCGGCGAGAGGCGCATGTATTGGCGCCTACAAGGTCAAAAGAATATTCACGCATTGCGCATATCGACGGCGCGGCGTAAGTCCGCAATCACTTATCTCGTTTGCGGTGTCTGAGAATCTCCGCCTCTATGACGGCACTCCATAAATTTTATTGGCATTTTTGAAGCCGAATATCACTCGTGTATGACCGGGGCTCCATGGGGCACAGCCTCTTGGCTAGCCGTGACGGACGCGCAAAGCGCGTCCAGAACGGCTAGTATTACGATGGAAATAAAAAACAAAAACTAGTCCAAAAATGCAAATATTTGTTGCTGAGTGAACGAAGAGAAAACGGAGCTTTAACCGAAAAAAATGATGCTGATTTAACATTCTGGCGGTAAAAAAGTGTGCGACAACTCACAAAACGCTGAATGGACCACTAGGCAAGGTACGAATTTCAGCATTCTGATACATGTTTCTTAACCAAAATTTCACGTAAAACACGATGCGCACAACGAAAATTACCATAATCACATCCTTACGAAGATATTCAATAATTCTTGATGCGTGAATTCAAACCACCCGCTCATGAAAACTCAATGCCCTACGTGATTTATATCGCGCGCTAAACGTTTATCATGACAGTCTCTGAGATATAAAAATCTGGCAACCTCAATCTTGACGCTTTGGCTCAGTTATAGCAAATTACTTATAGTGTGAAAAGCACAGGGTGGGAAATGAATATTGCTTGATTGAGAAGCTTACTGAAACCGTTGAAGTGCGCGATTTGACTCACGTAGAGCTTTGAGTTTCTTGTGAGCGGGCAGTGCAAATTCCTCGTGACCAATGTGAAATAAAAACGTCAATATCTTCGTTAGGAGTTGGCTTCAGTAATTTTCGTTGCACGAATCGTGTTCTACATGAAATTTTGGTTAAGAAACAAGTATTATAATGCTTAAATTCGTACCTTGTCTAGTGGTCCATTAACCGCCACAGCAGTTACTATAGCAATGTCAAGTTGTAGAGCTAACTGCTGTGACGGTTATCTCAGCGTTTTGTGAGTTGTCGCACACTTTTTTACCGCCAGAATGTTAAGTCAGCATCCTTTTTTTCGGTGAAGGCTCCATTTTCTCTTTCTTCACTCCGCAACAAATATTTGCATTTTTGGACTAGTTTTTTTTTTCGGACATACTTTTCAACACGTTTAATTGTTAAATCAGCAATCCATTTTGTACCGTGTAGTTCGGTTTGCGTGACCGAACAGCCGTATACCGAATAAAAAACGTAAACCGTATGCGGTAAAAGAACCGAACCTTTGCTTTCGATGCGGATCCGCTTATGATTAGAGCCACCAGTTTCAACCGATAGGACCACTCTATATTTTCTATGTTCTCTGTGTCTATCAATTTCAATAATCAGCCGGCTGCACCAGTCTATTTTTCATCGTTGATCTCTCTCATTTCACTTGCAGTAGCTCCAAAAAGCTCCGTTCTCTTTGCGAGAGCGGGAAAAAGGGAGACTGAATCCCACGCGGAGGTCGCCGGAGTCGAGAGGCACAAAGCGTGGCGCGCCGAGCTCTGCTGCGAAGCTGGTTGCGTTCAATCCCGATTCGGGGGCGGAGTGGGGGCGGGGGTGCGGGGGCCGGGGGAAGGGTTGCGGAGTTGGGCGGGTGGAAAGGGCAGGGATTGCACCTGACATAGTTTGGACCCTGTCACGAGTAATCAAGGGCCTCGCCGGGGGGTATTCAAAAACAAATGACGCAGGAATTGCCACGCTTTGCTGAACCCATAGATCGAACCTGACGCTCCCGAGTCCCGCCACCGCCGCAATCCAATCACCACGTTGCCGAATTGGGCACCTTAAAGTCTTCTATAACATTTTTAGATCCGGGGGGGGGGGGGATTTTTAGATACGACGGATGAAGAATGGGGAGTCGAGCAAGCGTCGGTACGTTACCACAGGTGTAAAATAAAATTTTAAAAAAAAATAAAAAATAAAGGTAAAAAAAGGATTCCTCGCCTTGAAAAAAAAACAGAAATGAGACGCTCGAAAAAAAGTCGCTTGGATCTAGAGTCCAGACTCTTGAAAACAATGACAAAAAATATACTTTTTATTCAATCGGATTTCTGCTTAAATCAAAAGGTAATCCGCTGAAATTAAGAGGCTTGGTTCTTAATTTAAGCAAAGATCCGATTGAATCAAGGTATTTTTTCTTGTCAATGTTTTTCAGAGTCTGGACTCTAGATTCAAGCGTTTTCTTTCCAGTGGCATATCATACTTCAATAATGATTAAAATCAATGTACTGGAATACGGGTCCATTGATCCGACTTGGGACTTAGCGTCTACAGAAAGTCTTGGGCAAGTAAGGTTTAATTAGACTGCGTTAAGCAGAAAGGAACCATGCCACATCAGCTATTACTTAAATTGGGCAAATTGCATTTTTACAAAAAACGGTCGTGCGATTTTTTTTTTTTTTTTGCACATTTCTGTGAATTTTCTGCGCACTGCGAAGCAAATTCCTTACAATTTTCAAAAGAGTCCTCGAAAACGTTCTAATTGCCCTGTAAAATTTGACAATAGCTGATGTGGCTTGGTTCCTATCCTCTAAACGCAGTCCATTTGGCATTTGCTATGGAAGAACGTCGTAAAGGAATCCAAATAGCACCAAATTGTTTCTGTTGATCAAACCCGAAATTTTCTCGGGAATTTAAGTTTGTCCTGTTTCGAATTTTTCATAGGTTGCATTTCCACTGTAATCTAATGTGTTTGAAAATTTCAAAGGAAAATATTCTTAATTTTCTCCCGAAATATGTATTCCCTCATTTAGAAACATTCAAAAGCTCATATTTCCTTTTCCAAAATCTTCCCATTCAAAAGCTCATTTTTCCTTCGATACTGCAGTTTTACGTGATGACCGTCGTGCTGAGACAGAACATTCGAATTTTTCAAATTTCTTGAGATAAAAACTTTAATTTGAGGCGAGTTTGACATTCTTTCATGAAAATTTTCACATGCAATGAATTAAACTGTAGGAGGAAGTCAATCTAGAATCTGTAGAAATATATCCATAAATTTTTGAGAAAAGTCGGGTTTTTCAGCAAATTGGCCACTTTGTGATGTTCATACTACGTTCTTTCTTATCACCGCAGTTCAGGTAGGAATTTTGGCAACGTTGCAACGGAGGTCCCGGCTCTGAGCAAGGCTTTGCTCGTCAAAGTTTGTTACCGATGTTGTCCCTTCGAACTTCCGTGACACTGCCAGAGGAACAAACAATGAATGCACGTACAAAAACTTGGAGCTAGTGAAGCTACGGGCGTGAATTAGAGTTCGCCTTCAAATCGATGGTTATGCAATGTTAGCTGCGCTGAAGTTGATATAATTGTATCACGGCTTTTTTCCCTGTGTGCCCTAGTTTTAGCGGTGATTTTTTATTCATGCCTCCACATTGAGTGATCGCTGAAAGGTCTGTGAGTGAATGTCCACGGGAAAAGGAACCTCTGTGCTTAACTAGAGTTGTTTAAGAGAACGATTTTTTCCAGTTTGGAAACAAATAAAATTAGAGAGTTGAAAAAAATAAAATTGTAAAAGTTTCGATTGTCATGACTCCTGCTTCGTTTGACATTTTCAAGCTTTTTTTGAAAGCCATAATTTTTATCATCAAATATGGACACCTGTAACACTTATTTCATTTTTTCTTACTTTATAATGTCTTACCCGTTGATAATCATAAATTGGTAGTGAAGACGTGGAGGATGAAAGAATGATAGAGAGCTCTAATTTCTATTCCTTCAAACAGGCGTAGGGAAATTATGAAATTGGAATCGAAGTATCTGCTGAAAGAAATATAATTTTTATTTGTCGTAGATGATTGAGAGAAAATTCTGAAGGTGAAATGAGGGGCTTGGAGAACAAGGCGCATAAGTGCAGTTTTTTGAAAAAATTGAGTTATGCATCATTTCAAGTATAAATATTGCCTTAACGCATATTCCATGAAAAATTCGCTCCCAAATTCCAATTTTCAAAACAATAAGTCAGTTTGAACTTTCTTTCCGCGATGTGGATCCATATAATTTCAAAACTTCCAACGTATTTCTCAAAATAGCAAAAATTGAAAAAAAATTGAGATATTAATGATTTCAAATAAAACTGGTCATAAGGCATATCCTGTGAAAAACTGTGGCCAAATTCCAATTTTTAAGCATCAAAGAGACAGTTCGAACTTTTTTTTCCGCTATGAGGCTCCATATAATTTCGAAACTTCAAACATACGTATTTCTCAAAATAGCAAAAGTTGCACTTTTGCGCCTTGTCCTCCAAGCCCCTCAATTCGTAGAAACCAAATCCCCCTATTAGTTTTGTAGAAGGGCTTAAAATTATCCCTTGTCACTGAAAAGTCAGATGGGACCAAAGTTCGTCGCTCCTCTGGCGAAGGGTCGTATCTCTATCTTCACATGAGCCCCGAAAAGCATAGAGCTATACAAGGGACAGGGCTCACGTGAAAATTAAGATACACCCTTACGTCAAAGAATCGACGATTTAACCAAAAGCACCATGTTGTATAATGGCGGGTAAAATGAATTAAGAGCAAAGCTTTGAATTCAACCAGTTGCAATTTTTTCCTGCTAAACATTCAAAGTAAAAAGCAGGTATTTTGAATACAATACTGATTGGACTATTTCTGCCGAACAGAACTATGTGCGCTAAGAACACGAGCCCTGAGACCCATAGGAATATATGCATAACAGGGCTCATTTCATAGCTCCGTTAGGCGAAAATTCGTCCGCATTTGTTAAACTTCGTTCCTTACATTGAGTCTTATGGAGGAACTAAACTTCAAACCTCCTTTCTTCGGTTCAAGCCGTCGTTCCTTTGAAAAAATGCGAAGCTCAATTTCCAGGTGAATCTTGTTCTCCACATAACTCTACGCATTCCGAGATATGTCCTTACGTCGGAAAAGCGATGAAACTGAATTCGTTTGAGAAAATTTGCCGCTTTGTGACGTCATCAGGCGGCATTTTCTATTTAAACCCATGTATTTTGGCAGAATAGGTCATTTGGTCGAGTCTCATCTAATATTTGTTCATTTTAGAAACCAAGGCTGTATTCGTGCTCAGTTCATTTAGGAGTTTCTACTTCAACATGAAAATCACAAAATTTCTGACACAGGCAAATTCTCCATTAAAGAGAAATTTAAACGGAGTAATGAAGTAGTCTGTATAGTAGCAACTTTGAATAATACAAAATTTAATAAATTTATCTTTCAAAATTTGTTACTCGCTTGTAGGTACGTCGCAAGTGAGTAACAAATTTTAAAATTTTAATCTCTTGACAGCTTGCGCGGAGAAGCTCCCTCAATTCAAAGAAAATTTAATATTTCAACATCCCTCGTCACCTGTACCGAAGTGTACAGACTTCATCTTAAAAAAGTGCCCTACTTTTGTGCCTCGTGTCCCTTGAATTTTGAGTTTAGTCCAAAGATCTTTTAGGAATTTACATTAATGACCCAGGTGGTGTGCTTGATGCCCACTTTTAAAGAATTAAATGCATTTTTCCAAATTTACAGTCCTTCAAAATGAGCTTTTCGTGTGATTTTGCTAAGAATCGACCTTGACCCCTAGCCCTCCCCCCTAAATTTTAGCGTACTCCCAAAATCGTTTGACATTCTCTGCCCTAGGAGAGCGAGAAAGTAAAAAATTGCCGCTCAACTTAGTGCGTTTTCACTTTAGGTCCATATTAGCAGTTATACTCATTTTCTGGTGTACCTTAAATTTTCAAATGGAATTTTGAGCGTGTACAAATTGGCAACGTTGTTATAAAGTTACCTGTCCGTTCGGCTGCTCCATTGATGGCCACGAATCGACCCCGAGTACTTCCGAGCTTCCGAGCGATTTCAACCCTTCACCCCCTACCCCCTCCACCCCCTCCCCCCTCCGACCCCACCCGCTCAACTCCTCGTCAAAACTTCCAATTAAAGTGCACTCTTGCGCAAAGAATGGAATCCGCGCGCCGCTCCTCATTGTTCCGAGCGTGTCTGCTCTAATTCTGCCCATTATGTTCGGCCGAAAAATTAACCGCATGAAATCTCGAGTACACAGGGGTGGCTCCTCCTTTCGAAAACATCCCTCGCTGAGACCGTCGATTATTCCAAGGTTACCTGCCGTGAAAAAATGATTGGATTCTACAATGTTAAACGTTTTGGAGGTTTCATTATTATTTATTTTTATTGTAAGCTTAAAATGGAACAAATTACATGGTCGTTTACAGAGTTTAGAGTATAGCTTTAAATTCAACCAGTCGCAATTTTTTCCTGCTAAAAATTCAAAGTAAAGAGCAGATATTTTGAATACGACACTAATTGGACGTATTTTTGCCAAACGGAACTACTTGATTGGAGTTACATAGCGTTTTTCCTGTGCACGGCAGACATGTCTATTGCAATAAGAAGTTCCTCTGAAAAACTATGCAACTGCGGTCATGTCGTTTTTCCACCTATCTCTATCGCTTCGATGGAATCGTAAGCCCGTAGTCTGAAGCATTCCGTCTTCAAGCGCGGAAGCCTGACCTACGACCGAAGGTAAAACCGTAAGCGGTAAACGGTAAGCGGTAAGCGTGGCGGTAAACACGAAACGGATGAGTGCATCCTCGGAGCTCGCGCCGGCATCCGAACGCACTATTACGCGAGTGATGTAACTCGCAGCTTGTACTCGCAACTCGCGGGGAGCACTCGTTACGCGTACTGAGTTCACATGATTAACATGAGACACTGTCGACTCCCGCGCGCCATCAAAGCTCCGGCTTCACACACACTCGCGCACCCGGTGTCGAATTGCGATATATCGATTAATCTGTCATTTAATTCTATGGAACCGATCGATATATAGGGTGTTCAGCTTAATAATCGATTCTTTACCATAGTCTCAAATGCGGAATGTGGCGTAGCATGCTTTGCGATATATCGATTGATCTGCCATTTAATCCTATGGAACGGATCGATTTATAGGGTGTTCAGCTTAATAATCGATTCTTACCAGAGTTTCAAATGCGGAAATGTCGATAATCGATCATTTGCGCCTCGCTCCTGGCTCGGGTTTCTCATTAACAAACTCGCTAATTACCGAATACCGAACGTGAAGAAGAAGATCGTAAGCTCCAAGGTCCCTTTTCGGCTCCCGTTCTCCCTCGCTCATAATTGAAAAATTAACATGTTTATCAAACGCCGCTGATTTGATCTCGCGACGTTGCCGAATTTCCTTTGACGAATCATTAATTTTTAAGAAAATGTGAAAATATTTTTCTTTCATTTTCTCGGATGATTTCGTTTGTAATTTGATCTTAAAAGTCTTAAAATTTCGAGGAAAAATATTGATAATTTTCTGTAAAAATACACATTTTATCGGAGGAAATTTGGCAACTCTCAAATATTCATACGGCGTTTCTCCTTAGCATGGCATCATAGCTGTGGTATATATGATGAAATTAATGGAATATATGTATACTTTCATTTGCGATGTTGAAAACTTCCTGCGGCGTCGTCTGTTGAAACTACAAAAGGAAACTTTATCCTCAGGCTGATTATGCGTTTGCATGGTGGGTAAGGCTACATTAAGATGAAGTAGAGCTATGTGATTGGACGAATATGTCGATAAGATGACTGGTATCGAGATCGCGTTCCCTTTATAAGACTAAATGAGAGGCTTGGAGGATAAAGCGCATAAGTGCAGTTTTTGCCATTTCGAGAAATACGTACGTTTGAAGTTTCGAAATTATACCTATGAAGCCTCATAGCGGAAAAAGAGTTCGAACTGTCTCTTTGATGCTTAAAAATTAGAATTTGGTCACAGTATTTCACAGGATATGCACTATGACCAGTTTTATTTGAGATCATTAATATCTCAATTTTTTTCAAAAACTGCACTTTTGCGTCTTGTCCACCAAGCCCCTCAAATAGACTGCTTTTGCAATAAGGAACTACAATTTCTGGCTCATACATAGAAACACCTATCTGCAGAGGTAAATCAACGACGCATATATTGTTTCTAGAATGAGCTATACACTGAAAAAAAAGAATCTTAAATTTGCCGCCAAGAAGTATTTCTTCTAGAATCAAGAATTTTTCTGGTTAATATAAGCTACTTTTTCGCTTAACCCGAACATTATTTTTCTTGTATCAAGAAAAAGTCAGGTTAAAGCAAGATAAAAAAAAATTATTGGCGGCAAATTCAAGAATCGTCATGCTTGATCCAAGCTACTTTTTTTTTTCAGTGTAGAAAGTGTTGTTTTTTATTGCAAATGATCGTCTAAAGACACCTCAAGCTATATTGAAACGAGTTTCTAGCTGCACAAGACGCTGAAAATTCGTTTGGCAGAATACAGTGATTTCAAGATCCATCAAGTTTTGCATGTTTCACGAAATGCAGATCTCCAAGCACTTAGGCTCTTAGAGGGCAAAATTGATTTTTTTTTTTAAAAAAAAAAACAATTATTTCTAAAAACAAAGCTAAATTTTTCAAGTAATTTTTTACTATCAAACTTCAAAAATCCCTCATTATGAAGTATCGATAAATTTTGAGCTTCAATTGTATTCGTAGTGCCGAAAACTCATGCAAAAAGTGTGAATCGATCAAACATGTGACAAAGAGTTTTTACTCACATTTATCAAACGTTCCCGCGTTGGAGATAGGAAAAACCTCACAGCTTCATTTTATGGAGAAAAATCTATCATCCGCCCAAGAATGTGACAAAAAGCCTGATTCGGCGATTAGCCTGCGACAAACAGATTAAACATCTTAAATTTTCACTGGAAAAACAAGACGCTTGGATCTAGAGTCCAGACTCTTACAGTGGCGTGGCGTGCTTTGCGATATATCGATGGACAACGTGCAGCGGAGCATCGAGAGTTAACGCCTCGCGCCATCGCGCCTTCAATTTTGGAGACGCAACACGGACATCCATCATGTACGAATAGTTGTATCCCTGCGCCGTCATCAATATGCGTTGTTTCCCTTGCTTTGATTGATCTTTCATTTAAATCGATTCTTTACTATTCAGCTTTAAATGGAGAAATATCGATAATCGATCATTCTCGCCACGCCTCTGGACTCTTAAGAACATTGACAAGAAAACTTACTCTTGATTCAATCGGATTTTTGCTTAAAGCAAGAACCAATCCTCTTAATTTAAGCGAATTTTCCTTCGATTTTAGCAAAAATCCGATTGAATCAAGAGTAACATTTTTTGTCATTGTTTTCAAGAGTCTGCAATGGACTCTCGATTCAAGCGACTTTTTTTCCAGTATCATCACTGAATAGCTTTGAGCCAGACAGTCATGAGCAACATCCGTCCGAATAGAACTGAGGAAACCCTCAACAAAAAGGTAGGCGAACTTGAATTTCAAGAGTGCCCAATGCCCAAATCGTTGCATTGAGGCTGAAAAATACTGAATGCGTGACGTTCTTAGTGCGTACGTAGATCGAAAAATGATTCGCCGACTCGAATTCGGTGCGTGTTATAATTAATTGAGGATGTGCTTTTTACTGCTGCCGAAACTGATGCATCTAACCTCCAGTGCTCAAGCTGTGCGGACCTTCGACCATCCATTACATACGACAATCCGTCGATTAGCGAAAGGACATGAACGGATCGTTTTATTGTTTATTGTTCCATTCCCCCTCAAATCTCCGATTTAGAAGTAGGTTCTCGACATGATCTATAGCGTCGTCAAACCCTGAACTACAGTGTATTAGACAATGCTGCCGCGCTGAGGAAGAACGCCGTATCTACATTCGAGAGTTGCCAAATTTCCCTTGATAAAACATGTATTTTTTATGGCATTCTTGGATATTTTTCCTTAAAATTTTCAAATATTTTAGATTAATTGCGCATAAAATTGTCTGAAAATTTTGGAAAATAATATATACAATTTTTCCAGAAAATTCGGTTTTTATTGAATGAAACTCGGCAGCGTCTGAAGGCTCATGCGGCGTTCTTCCTTAACAAGGCAGAATGCTTATACCTATATAATAAAATCCTCTTTTCGAAGGTGCCCGATACAATAAGGATATCAAAGTTTTACACTCTTTTTTAATACGCTATAAGTAACAAAATTCAACGCTAGATCTTAGTGATATAACTCAACTGAACTAAAATTGAACACTAAAATTGGACACTAGATACGGTACAATATTAAGCGTTCTGATACATGTTTCTTTAACCAAAATTTAACGTAGAACACGATTCGATTGGAATGTATAGTTTCCCCCAACATATTACGTGTTTGGCTCCGTTTCGCTAGATTTGGTTCCATTTAGGAATAATTGGACCGATTTTAGCAGAAAAGAAAAGAACATTTTTAATTCTATACAGAAACGCCATGTCTGGCATTCATTTTTCCTCATGCATGCATGAATAAATCCTGTCACAAACTTGTCTATGTGCTTGGGTTAGGTCCCTCTTCGGGTAGTTGGACCGACTTTAACCAAAGGAAACCACATTTTTTATTCATTACAGAAAAGTATGTGATTTCATAAATATTACCATGTTCTCGGTTTTACTAACACATAAACAGGAGGCAGAGCTATGCAACCTACTATACGGCATCAGCCTCCAAGGCAACGTGTTAATTTCCTACTGAGACACCGAAAAAAGGTGAAGTTGATTTAACATTCTGGACGTGAAAAAAGTGTACGAGAACTTATAAAATGCTGAATTACTCGCCACAGCAGTTAGTTTTACATCTTGGCACTGCTAAAGTAACTGCTGTAGCTGGTAATTCAGCATTTTATAGTTATCGCACACTTTTTTTACATCCAGAACGTTGAATCAACTTCACTTTTTTAGAGTGAAGATATTTTTTGTGTAACTTCAAATAAAGTTTGCCTATTTTGGTACTTACATGTACATCTGTGCGCCAATCGTGACCGAGGGGGGGGGGGGGGGGGGGTAAATTTATTTCATTTCAGTCATTACTCATTTCTATTCTTTTATAGCATGATGTTGTTCATCCTCTATTACTTTGGGTGAGGAAACTCCCCAGACATTCTAGGAAAAGAATCATACATGTTCTCAGTTTGACTATAATCGTGAAAAATGTCTGAAAATACTCGTAATGAGCCAGCATGATTCGCCGGCGAAGGCCAGGCGTCATGGATGGGCGCGCGAGAGGAAAATCCCAAAAATTTGAACCGGCTAATTTTCACGGGGCAATCAGACATATTTAAATCAAAAGGAGCTATATCCATTGTGACATGAGTCCGATCATGCATGTGTTCTTAAGGATTTCAGGGCTCATGACAGAATGGGTATAGTTCCTTTTGATTTAAATACGTCTAATTCTGTGAATGACCATCGTCGTTGGATGGAAAATTTCACATCCCTCTTAAAAAACCTTGAAGGCTATAAGTCACGGTCTCGAGCTTGATGTATTCTCTTCGCAATAAAAAAGCAAACAAAAATATCATAATTTAAAAAAAAAAAAAAAAAAAGTTTCCTTTGAAAAAACATGTTTTATCAAAGGAAATTTGGCAACTCTCGAATGATCATACGGCGTTTTTCCTTAGCACGGCAGACCAATAAATACTCAAATTTAAAAGGAAAATTATGGCGTGTCTGGTGATCCCTGGTAAAAATTGGCAGCAGAATGCGTGTTTCAAAATAATATATATACCGCTCTCTTTTTGTGCCGTAGTATCTTGATTTATTTTGCGAGAAAAGCTCCGTACTTTTAAAGGATGCCTGTCATTCTTAATATGTTGGAGAGCCTTCAATTTCTTTTGATACTGTGCAATACCTCTGATATAAAACAGTTGCTTCAGACGCCGTGGCAGGCTGCGGCGCGGCGGGCGGGCAGAGAGCGCGAAACGCAACGCATTGGCGCCTACAAACCTAACAGGGATACTTCATGCGTTGCGCAATGCGTGAAGTATCCCTGTTAGGTTTGTAGGCGCCAGTGCATCGCCGCTCCGCTTTGTGTTAGGCTCTAATATTTAATCTCGCGGAATCAGGGTTTTTCAACTCATGATTTTGAAATGTTTGCACACTCTGTATGGACGATTCTCGTTTTAATTGATGAAAAAAAAATATGTTTTAAGGGAAAATATAATGTGTGTTTTGTAAATATAAAGGTAGTTCCGTATCAAACTTAATGATTTCCAAAGCACACAAATTTCTGCACAATTTCTTATAGCCTTTTATAGCCAGTGGCGATAAAGTGTAAAGCCCGGCGATAGGAACTACAGCCCGACTGTATACTTTTTTATAGCTTCGTATAGGCCGGCTATATGATTTGCTCCGCTTTCTACAGCCAGCTATGTGATTTTCAATAGCCTTCTTTACTCGGCTATAAGAACTCCTATGCACTGAAAAAAAATTCTCGGCGTTTTTACCAAGGTCCGTTGGTACCTTTACCATCTCACTTTTTTTACCAATTATGGTCATTTTACCAAGATAGACTGGTAAGCTTACCTAAAAACCGGTATTTTTACTGTTTTTTTTTAGGTAAGAATACAACTTTTATTGGTAATCAATTCCCGGTAAGTTTGCCATTTTATCTCGGTAATTTTACCACAGTCGATGAAAAATATTGTCGTTTTTACCAAGGTCCAGTAAAATTACCGAGAAAATTCAATAATTTTACCGAGATTTCTCGGTAAAATTACCAATTCCATAAATGGTAATTTTACCAAGAAAAACTGGGATCAAATAGAACGCTGAATTCATGGTAATTTTACCCTTTTCTTAGTAAATACACCGAGATTTATTTTTCAGTGCACCAGGGATGCATAATGGCAACGCAGCGGTGACTCACGCCGGGGGACGTCAGGAATCAGGCCTGCATTCGGATGACAGGTCGGCGCTAAGGGCAACAACTAACCGCCGCGTCCCCCACCTGCCGGCCAGCGGCGATATAAAATCCGGGGGGCAGCAGGACCCGCCATCAGTCTCTCGATTCCTCAGTGACGTTGGAGTTTTGGAAAACCCCCCGAAAATGAGCAAGTACGTGTTTGTGTTGTGCGTCGTGGCCGCCCTGGCCGCAGTCGTCTCCTCCGCCGACGACTTCTACTCGGACAAGTACGACAATATCGACCTGGACTCCATCCTGGCCAGCAAACGCCTCATCCGCAACTACATGAACTGCTTCCAGGGCAAATCCCCGTGCACTCCCGAGGGAACCTATCTCAACCGTGAGTACATGTGCAATCATTCGGGCCATAAGAACGTATCGATGTACAAAGTGCGAAACCACGTATCGTCACCTTCCGGCCAAAATATCATAAGTGCACGTCTAAAAAGTTCCGCCGCCGTTTCATTTTTTTACAGAGAAATTGTTGGTTGAATCTGTTTGGAAATTCCACTGAATTTTATCGGCACCACGAAGAAAAGTCCGTGAAGTTTTCGGACAGCTTGGTAGAATAATTTCCCCGTAATAGAATAAACTGGCGGCGGAAAAATTTGAACGTCGCATGGCGCTTGTGATACTTAGGCCGAAAGTTGACGATCTACTGAAAAAAAAATTTCTGGCTGTATTAATGTAACTTAAAGCGTCGTTTCTTGTCGACAATATTTGGGTTTTTTTTCACGGATTTAACTTAAAGTCAGTTTTTTTGGTAACCGAAACGTTGTTTTGGTTTCGTTTTTTCAACTTAAACTGAATGATAACTAAATGACGCTTTTTTAGCTAAAAAAAACTGATATTGAGAAAAATCTACACAAATATAACCCTTCTTAAAAAAAAAAAAAAAAAAAAAAAAAAAAAAAAAAAGTCGACAAGAAACAACGTTTTAAGTGCTAAACATGTTTTTCAGTTTATTTCCGTTTGCAGAGTTGCAGACTTCCTGTCGTGCTTCATTTTTTCATCGGAAAACTAGTCAATTTAATTTCTTGACAACTACCTTAATTTTTCCTCTTTATTAGTATAACACAGTCTTGTAATTTCGGGGTATAAAGTTGACTTGCTTCTCTTTGAAAAAATAAAATTGGAGGAGAGATTTTGAAAGACCGCCATGGAGATACGAGGTTTTCCACTTTTGGTCATCGATGTACAGGGCTTCAACCACTGCGGGATCATGTCTATAGGTTAAAATGAGATATTTTTTCTCCAAAGTTTTTTTCTTCTTTTATTCAAGAAGTGCCCCCGGATAGACCTATGATCCCCCTTCTCAACTTTATTCCTAAAAATTGTCGTTTTTCTGGCTATTGACGACGTCCGTGAACCAAAAAATGTCGATATTTCAAGTTAGAGGACAATTTCAGACATTTTAGAGGGTCTTGGATCTTTCAGGGTAAAAGCTTGTCTTTTTGATCAACGAAGGAGCTATTTTCAGGGCACCATTACACCAGCCACAAAAAATCTCGCAGAATGGTTGCGGGAATTATTTTTCTCCGGTAATTTCTTTTTAAAAAATTCGAGATAATAATTAGAAATCAAGTTTTTGTGATATTCTGGAAAATTTGAAAGGTCATATATCCAACCAGTGGAGAAGTTTTACAGCTTCTAACGAGAGACGTGCCATGGTTTCGTAAACTCATACCTTCTATCTCTCTTTTCCCACTTTTTATCGTGCCTCGCTGTGGAGCGTGTTTTAGACCCCGATGGATTGGGGTAGGAGAGGTCTCATTTTCGATACGACCATGAGTAAGACACAACCCCCCCCCCCCCCCCATTAACCCAGTTTGGCGTAAAACTTGGAAATATACGTGAAATTTACAGTAGTTGTAATATAAGGGGAAAATTATTCTAAATTCTAATTTGAAATTCTCAAGGGACCAAATCACCGCATTGTACTGTAAGTTCATGCATGCGCTTCGTCGGAACAAAAATGAACGGAGCCGCTCACTGGAAAAAAATGTCTCTTGGACCCGGAGTCTAGATTCTCATAAAATTTGACAAGAATAAATACTCTCGATTCAATCGGATATTTCCTTGAATCAAAGGGAGATCTACTTAAATTAGTAAGAGGCTTAGCTCTCGATTCAAGCAAAAATCTGATTGAATCAAGAGTATTTTTTCTTGTCAAACTTTTCAAGAGTCGGACCCTGGATCCAAGAGACGTTTTTTTCCAGTGCTTGCAACTTATCTTTAACGATATAAATAGTGTTACTATCTGTGGCAATCTCATTTTTTTTATTTTTTATTTTAATTAGTTACAAGTGAGCTTTCACAATGAAAATATACACTTTGTTTCTAACTAAGTGAAGAGAAAATACAAACAACAGAGCAGCAAAAAATTATTTTCTTCAAAAATTTTTCAATGAAAATAGTTCTACTTGGAGAAAAAAACTTCGTGCGTGGGACCCGAACTTCGGTGATCCATATTGTCACCCCTTTGACGTAAGGGCGTACCTCGATTTACACATGAACCCTACTCTTCGTATGACTCTTTGCTCTCCAGGGCTTATGTGGAAATTGACATACGCCCTTACGTGACGCAGTGGATCGAGTCGGACATGAAATTTTTACCTGAAGATGCAAATTTTGACGTTTAACTCGTCGGTATTTGAAATTTTAAGGGTGCTTCTAGAAGAAAATTTCATGAGAAAACCAATGGAACCACTTTTAAAACCTCAAAGTTCTTTTATGGACGGAGTTATAAGCTTTTAAAGTTTCCAAATTTTGTCCGACCTCTCCCATTAACTCGATCCACTGTGCGTCAGAGGAGCGACGATATGACTTGCGGGCCGATTATTGAAACTTATAGACAAAGTTATAGACAAAGACGAAAAAAGGGATTTGGAGGGATCCTATTGGTGGAGGCAGGTGGTGGCAATGGACATGGGAGGTAGGTAATGGACTAACTAACGGCAACCCACTAAAGACCCGACAGTTAGTCCATCATTTTCTTCCTTAGTCTATAAGAACCAACCATGTCAACCAATAGGATCGCTCCATACTCCTTATGTCTTCTTTGTCTATCGCTTTGTCCATCAGTTTCAATAATCGGCCCGCGCTGGTACTTTGGTTGAATATTTCATAGGGTTTACCTCACCTTTACGTTTACTATTACAGAGGTCTTGCCCGAGGCATTGAAAACCGAATGCGCCAAGTGCACTGAGAAACAGCGTGAGGGTGCAGTGAAAGCCATCAAGAAGCTGTCGGCGGAATACCCGGAGGAATGGAAGGAGATCACGGACAAGCTTGACCCCACCGGAGAGCAGTATGCCAAGTTCAAGGCACGTTTCCCATGAGCTCGACCCTCGTCTCTCACGGGTCCTTTCCCCTCATCCTGAAGAAAGACTGAACCTACTTAAGTTTAATATACTCATTGTCAGCTCCATGTGCGATGACATCTAGTTCCCAATACGCCAATCACTATTTTTTCGTTTGTTTGTGTCTACTTGTACCTGTTAATTTTATGAATAAAAGTTCAGTTTCCTGAAACAATCTTCTCAAGCTATTTCATTCAGACCGTTCTGTTCATTTTTGACGCAAATCGTCGTTTCACGTACAAAGGAACGTTACTCCATTCCAAAGCTGGAAAATTGACTCAAACAATTCAATTTATTTCACAAGAACATACATGTAAATTTTTTGTCCAAAATGTATCCAATTTTTGCATTAAATCCAAAAAAAATCGGTGAAATTTTCAGTCGCAAATTCTCGAAATTCTCTCGGCAAAAATTCAATTTGTGAGAGGAACTTTGACAACATTGGAATGTGGTTACGTTTTTTAGGAGAACGACGTAATGAATGCACATTTGGGGATCATAGGTGAATTGACTTCGTGTATTTCGATGTACGACACCATATTTGTAATTTTCTAGTGCATTGTAATCTATGAAGCTTATTTAAACCTTTTTTTTAAAAAAAAAAATTAGAATTTTTCATATAAAATTCCTGCCGAAAATTCCTGAAAATGAAAATTATCTTTTTTATATTTTGCTCCTCTTCCAGAATTTTTCGTATTTATTCGTACCGTGTAGGCTCATAAAAATATGAAAAAGTATTGCTACGTTGCGTTTTCTTCGCATTTTCTGGGTTTTTCTACTTCTTATTCAGTAAAAAATGTCTTTCATCGCATCATTTCCTATTGATATTATGTCACAACAGTACATCTTATTGTTTAAATTCAATATAGACAAGGGCTCGTAAAAATATTCAATAATTATTACTGATATATATTGAGCAAATTACTTACCCCTCAATTTCTGCTCGGAAAATTTGCAACTTTAGGGAATTCAGTATATTCTTGACGGTGCGTCATTGTAGATAGTGCCAACGAAACAGTTTTCTATACGTAAAACCCTTAAAACTTCACATGTTCCCGGATTTTTCCGCAGGTGAAACAAACAACTCGTAGTTTTTTTTTCAAGATATATTATTACTGGCTTTTCCCTCGAAAAATCATGTACGACGGGAGATTCGCAAAGTCGCATATTAAAATTGTAATTTCTTACTTTATATGAGGGTCTTGTAGGACAAGGCGCATAAGTGCAGTTTTTGCCATTTCAAGAAAAGTGCGTTTTAAGTTTCTAAATTATTTGAAGCCATTATGGCGGAAAGAAAGTTTAAACTGACTTTTTGATGCTTAAAAATTTAAATTTGGGAGAACATTTTTCACATGCAGAATATGCATTAAGACTAATTTTACTTGAAATCATTAACATCTCATTTTTTTTCAAAAACTGCACTCATCCACCTTGTCCTCCAAGCCCCTCAAATGGGCCTTCGGTACTCATAACCAACGTCAATGATTTCCATTACATAAAGGATCTCCAATTTTTCCACAGAACTTGAAAATCGCTCCCTCGAAATATTTACTTCTCCAATCATTAAGTTCTCTTTTCCCACAGACCATCGTGCACGCAGTAATTAAAGCCGAGCACTGTAATAAACTCATCAGAGAGTATTTTCAAGTGGAAAAAATGACGCATTCCAATTCAAAACCATAATTCCTTCCCGAGGGAATCCCGTGAGAAAATCTATGTGTTGCTTTCCTCAATTAAATTTTAAACTGCCGTGCTAAGGAAAAAAGCCGTATGAACTTTCGAAAGTTGCCAAATTTCCCTGGATAAAACATGTATTTTTGACAACATTCAAGCAAATTTTTCATTGATATTTTCAGGTATTTTAGATTAAATTGAGTACAACATTGTCTGAAATTTTTGGAAAATAATATTCGCAATGTGCCCAGTGAATTCGGTTTTTATCGAAGGAAACTTGACAACGTCTACAGGCTCATACGGCGTTCTTCCTCAGCAGTAAACGCCCACGCCCTCCCGGTGCAGCTGCAAGGTGTGAGCGGTACTTTGTAATCCACGCGCGAAGATGTAACGGCTCATTTATTTCGCTGATGACGAAGATTTTACATAAAGTGAATTTTAATCGACCGATTATGAGGATGCATAGGAAAACTGCTACAAACCAGAGCTAGGTATGACCGTGAAGTGTCATTTGGCGGGCATGCTGGCAGATTTGCGGTCAACGAAGTTATGCACCTCATTTTTCGGCCTTGATGCTGGTGATGCTTGATGCGGTTGAAGACTGGCTATTAAAATTTACAGGTTCATGTGGACGTCATTAGTGCAAATTTAAGCACACGGAAAAAGAAGTGTGGTAAGTTATACTGTAATCCTACATGATTTTGGATCCAAGTTTTATTTCTGCTAGCATTTGCTACACCCTGGTAGATATTATGTTTAAAAGAACGATTAATGCAGGGATTTGATTGCAGTTATCCAAACGCTCACCCGTCACAAAAGTATTTCACAAGTTTTTTCCGTAGAAAAAGAGCACATCTATTATAGCAGATCCAAGGGCAACTATATGAGGGGCACGAGGACAAGGAGCATAGGTGCAGTTTTTGAAAAAAAATTGCTGCTGAAGAGGGATGAGTAAAAATTTTATTAATTTTCTTCGCCTCATCTGTTAAATTCCGAACGATTTTAAGATGCGCTTTTTTGAGAAAAAAAAATTAGTCAATAAAATTTTGGAGACCCGCACAAGAAGACATATCAATAAAAAATACTTAGAACTCACTTGCGCATATAAATTTTTTTAAAACAATTTGTGTGATGATTTCTCATGAAGAGCAAATGTTCAATTTGAATGTTTCAAACTTTTTCAAGAAATATTATAAAAAAAACTACGCGCAAGGGATTTTTAAGTATTTTTTATTAGAAAAAAATAGAAAAGCGAAATTTTAAGCCTGCAACGACCTTCGCCAACGCCCCCGCAGAACGCTAGTCCGGCAACGCCGCGCGAAGAAACAGTGACGACGAGGTGACGATACTTCACGCAGCGGCGGGGGCGGCGGCGGCGCCTAATTTGAAAATGAATTCAGGCCTCGTTCAAGATCCCGGTAACGAAATCAGGAAGTAACATCGTAATCACGAGTACAGTGCATAATCGAATGAGCTCTGATTGTTAAACGCAATCGAATTAGCTCGAAGCCGCCGCGGGGAAGGGGGGGGGGGTCGAACGACCCTGTAGCAGAGGGCCGGGTCCGGGGAGGGCGATCGCAGGCGGCGCACGGTGGATCGAGTCGATACTGCCGTGCCAAGGAAGAACGCCGTTTGAACATTCGAGAGTTGCCAAATTTCTCCGGATAAAACATGTATTTTTGAGGAAGCTGGTGCATATTTTTCATTGATATTTTTAGACAATTTATATAAAATTGAGAAGAAAATCGTGTGAAAAATCGGAAGAGAAATGTTAGCAAACTTGCGACTGAAAATTCGTGATTTACCAAAGGAAATTTGGCAACGCCTGAAGGTTCTACGGCGTCCTTCCTAAACACGGCAGAATAGGAGAGCTCGGACATAGTTTTGAAATTTTAAAAGCTTATAACTCGGTTTATACACTGAAAAAAAAAACTCCGGCCGTGGGAGCCGAAATTACGGGCTATATAGAGATACCGTTCGTTTCGGGCTCAAAGGCCAGAAATTCCGGCTGCTGGAGCCGTAACTTCGATTGCTCCGGGTTCAGAGGCCGAAGCTACGGCTCCAGCAGCCGGAATTTTCGGCCTTTGAGCCCGGAACGGACGGTATCTCTATATAGCCCGTAATTGCGGCTTCCATGGCCGGAGTTTTTTTCTCAGTGTACAAGACTTTAAGGTTCTCAAAGTGGTTCCATTGGTTTCCTCGTGAAATTTTCTTCTTTAAGCGTCCCTTGGAATATAACATGTGACGAATTGAACACCAAAACTTGCGGTATTGCTAAAAAATGTCATGTGCGAGCTCCTTGATAGACTGGATTGACTACTGTGCGGCGGAGACTGATCTCCACTCCAAAGGGACTCGCCCTGCGCCCTCTAACGACACCTCCGAACTGCCGAACGCAATCAAATCAACGGCTTTAACTTTGTATCCGCCAGCTTACGTCCCCCCACCCCTCCCGGATCCCCCACCGTCACAGACCGTAATCTCCCGCGATGCCGAGTTGTGCGAGGAGATCCTTCATCAATCACGTCACGTGCGCCACGTCATGGGAGGGGTCTACAATAGCGTGACGTCACGCGCGAATCAGTGAGTGGCGTCAATTTTTCGAAAATTTGACAACATTTTTATTGGTTAAAGCAATCACGTCACGTGCGCCACGTCATGGGAGGGGTCTACAATAGCGTGACGTCACGCGCGAATCGGTGAGTGGCGTCAATTTTTCGAAAATTTGACAACATTTTTATTGGTTAAAGCAATCACGTCACGTGCGCCACGTCATGGGAGGGGTCTATAAAAGCGTGACGTCACGCGCGAATCAGTGAGTGGCGTCAATTTTTCGAAAATTTGACAACATTATAGTGGGAAAAGAATCGCGGAAGAAGGCGGCGCGGCGTGGACGTTCAGCGGGCTGATTGTTAAAAGTGATAGACAAAGCGATAGACAAAAAAGACATAAGGAGTATGCTGCCGTGCTGAGGAAAAACGTCGTATGAGCCTTCAGACGTTGCAAAGTTTCAGTCGATAAAAACCGAATTTCCTGGGAAAACTGTGAATATTTTTCCCCA
Source organism: Bemisia tabaci (assembly GCF_918797505.1). Lineage (NCBI taxonomy): Eukaryota > Metazoa > Arthropoda > Insecta > Hemiptera > Aleyrodidae > Bemisia > Bemisia tabaci. Next base: position 48,218,684 of record NC_092798.1, read on the forward strand.
TCATTTTCGGACAATTTTGAACGCAATTTAATCTAAAATATCTGAAGATTTCGAGGGAAAATATATGCACAAATGTCGTCAAATGTGAATATTTTATCATGGGAAATTTGGCAACTCTCGAATGTTCATACGGCGTTTTTCCTTAGCACAGCTGAGTATGGAGCGATCTTATGGGTTGAAATAATTATAAGTAAAGGGTCTCTCGTGGGTTGCCGGGTGTTAGTTCAGTACCTACCTCCATTATTGCCTATCGCAACCACCCGCTTCCACCAATAGGATCCCTCCATATCCTTTTTGTCATATTTGTATGGCTTTGCCTACAAATTTCAGCAATCAGCCCGGTTGGCGGCAGGAACTGGAGGAGAAGAACAGAAGGTGTCATTTGCCTGATATCGCGAGAGGTAAATGATTCCGATGCATGGAAGTAATAACGAACTTGCTCCTTAGGACAAAAATGATTCCTTCGAGGGAAAGTATGTGTTCTCCTTCAAAAGGAGCGGCTCTGTTAGGAAAAGGTGATAAGTCAGCGAGCGAAAGTTTCTTTTTTTAAGGAAGCAGGTAGTTGTTGAAGACTCTAACATTTTCTTTTCTGAAGAAGAGAAAGACAGGATGACGAAGTAGTTACATGTTCGCGGGTAGTTTCGATACAGGAAACGAATGTTCCTTCCCCAGGAGTGGAAGGTTGTTCCTTGATACGATTATATAGGGACCTAGGCCAGCAAACATTTCTCACCTAAGCAACCAGTCAGTGAGGAAGAGAAGAATATTTTCTCGCCTAAACATTAACTAGTTGCTCAAGGAAGAGATATTTTGTCTCCAGAGCAAAAATTTGGTGCCTAAGAGAGGAATGTTGTGAATCGGTTCCTAAGCACAAACTAGTTGCCCAGGAGAGGAAACATGTCTATCCTCTGCATTGAATAGCTGTGGTAGAGAGAAATGTTTTCTCTCAAGAGCAACTAGTTGGTACTTGGGAGAGGAACGTATCCGTTCCAAGGCACAAACTAGTAGACCAAGAAACGCTCACAGCATTTCAAGTTTCTACCTCAATTTGTACAAAATTTACAGCATGGATGGTGCTGGATATGCGATACTTATGGATCATCTCGTAGAGTGAGCATTTTAAAAATGCTTTAAACATCATAAAAATGAAGTAGTGGTTCCCATTCGATTCAGTGGCGAGGCGTGAATGATAGATTATCGACATTCACTCATTTAAAGCTATGGTGAAGAATCGATCGTCAAGGTGTTCGTTGCGAACACCCCGTTTAACGATCTTTTTTCATGGGTTTAAAAGGAAGATCAATGGATATATCGCATCGCACGCCACGCCACTAATTCGATTAGGTTATCAACTAACTGAGATTACTTTTTTCGAAATCTATTTTAGAGAGCAAAGTGGTCCCTATGCGTGCGCCGCAGGGATTACAAGGGCTGTTAAACGATACCGGTCAATTTGCATACGGCAGTGTGCCTTCATTTTCGTCTGATACTGTGCAATACTTCTGTGGCGGAATAGTTGCTCAGAGTGCCTTCAAGAGTTTTGCATTGACACGATGGCAGAAGGCAGAGGATCACGATTGCCGCGAGAGTGAGATTACACTCGGGCGCGTTTGCAATGACACATTTACTCATCATCGACGTCAAGGGAACAAACATTCATACCTGAATTTGCGACGTTGCAAGTTTTTCACTGCTTATTTTTCTCGGGTAGCAGCTAACATGAACATTCTAAAATCAGCCGATATTATATCCATAGGAGATGATGGAAAATATGATTTTAATGTTTCATTCAAGTCTGTTTGTACATGCTCCTGCTAAAAAGGGGAAAAGAAGTACACTGAAAAAAATTCTCGGCGTTTTTACCAAGGTTCGTTGGTACCTTTACCATCTCACTTGTTTTACCAATTATTGGTAATTTTTCCAAGACAGACTGGTAAGCTTACCTAAAAACCGATATTTTTACTGTTTTTTCAGGTAAGAATACCACTTTTATTGGTAATTAATTCCCGGTAACTTTGCCATTTTATCACGGGAGTTCTACCACAGTCGATAAAAAATATTGGCGTTTTTACCGCGGTCCAGTAAAATTACCGAGAAAGTCAATAATTTTACCGGGATTCCTCGGTAAAATTACCAATTCCATAAACGGTAATTTTACAAAGAAAAAACTGGGATCAAATAGAACTCTGAATTCTTGGTAATTCTACCCTTTTCTTAGTAAATACACCGAGATTTTTTTTCCAGTGTATGAGTATAGACCTTCGAAAGAACTAAAACGGTTCTGAATTGATGCTGAAGAAAATCATTAAATATGTTTCGGTGGCGTGACTCCTCAAGTACAAAACGAGGGCATGGAAGGCAAGCACGAGCGTCAGTTCAAATGCAAGTGCAAGTTCTGGCGATAAAGTGCACTTTTATGGCCACAATGAGAAAACACTTATCTCCATTTGCGATGTTGCAGACTCCCTGTTAAATTTTATTTTCTCCTCGGAAAACTAGAGAACGAAATTTTTCGAAAACTTCCTAGATTTTTTTCCTCTGTCAAAAGCGTACTCTGTATCAATTTCAAGCTGTAAAGTTGGTTTGTTTCTCTTCAAAAAAAATTATAGGATCTAAGATTTTAAAACACCGCAAGCGAGATACGCGGTTCCGCACTTTGGCCGTCGACTTACTGATTCGTTTTTTCAGGTTTCAAGTACGGGTATTTTTGGAAGTTTCAGCCAGCGTCTTACTTGCCCGGAAACATTTTCGTGCTGTGAAAGAGAGAAGTCTGCACTGCAATGCTAAGGAAAAACGACATATGAACATTCGAGAGTTGCCAAATTTCCCTCGATAAAAATGTAATTTTGACGAAATTAATGCATATTTTTCCATGAAACTTTCAGATGTTTTAGACTAAATTACATACAAAATCGTGTGAAAAGTTTGGGAAAAATATTCACAATTCGCTCAATAAATTCGGTTTTTATCGAAGGTAGTTTGGCAACTTCTGAAGGTTTATACGGCGTTTTTCCTTAGTACGGCAGCACAGACTTCTCTCTTTCACAGCACGAAAATGTTTCCGGGCAAGTAAGACGCTGGCTGAAACTTCCGAAAATACCCGTACTTGAAACCTTAAGAAATGAATCAGTAGGTCTAAATCGGGTATATTTCGAAAATTGAAATCATGTTTTTTGAAATCCTCCTCGGGGAGCACTTTGCTCCCCATAGACTCGCGTACACAGAGCCTCTGCAGCAAAGTGTATTCAAAGCTCAATCGCAGGGACGCAGTTATACTCCCTTGATATAGCCCATCAGCCACGCTACGTAAAAAACCAGTAAGTGCATTCCGATTCGACCCTCAAAGTACACAACAATAAACGCTTCCCACGGCTCACATTAAAGTGCACTCAGTGCTCTCTCAGAAAACATGGCAGCCGTTGGCGGGCGGGTGAAACTGCCGAAAATATCCATAGCGGCGGGTTAGAGTGCAGGCGGAAATGCTGCCGTGATAAGGAAAAACGCCGTATGAACCCCCCGGCGTTGCCAAATTTCCTTTGATAAAACACGATTTTCCTGGCAAACTTATGAATATTTTCGTTCCAATTTTGCAGATTATTTTGCTGGCAGTTTCCACTAAAGTTCCTAAAAATTTCAAGGAAAAAGATTCATAACTTTCCTCACAAATGGACATTCTATCGAAGGAAATTTGGCAACTCTCGAATGTTCATACGGCGTTTTTTCTTAGCGCGGCAGAATGGGGAGCGGGGTGCGGTGTGCGGTAGCGAGGCGTTAGAGAGGTAGAAAGCGAAGAGCTCCAGAAATTCGATTACCCGATGAACCCCATTAACTCCTTCCCTTCCCCGACGCCTCCAAGAGCTTTGTCGCGACTACCTGCTACCCTCGCGGCTTGCGGGGGAGGGACGAGGAGGGGGAGCTTTCATCCGAGTGGGGCTGGGGTGGGGGCGGAGGGGGTGAGGATGACATTGTTGATCAGCCTCCGAGCGCGCGGCACTCTGCACTCCATCAAGCTCCGTGGCTTGAATTTTAAGCGAGGCTTTCTGCCGCTTAACGCTTCAAGCTCTAACCTTTCTTTCGCCCAGGTCGGGTCCTTCCTACCGACTTGGATCCTAGTCGCAGTTCTCCAACCAATCTTTTATATGGACGTATTTCTACCAAACAGACCTTTGTGGAGGTGAGAAATATGGGGTGTGCTCGTCGAAGCTGCATAAGAAGCAATGTAAAAGTGGGCGTGATTCCTTTTGAAGAATTGGAAAAGCGGGATTTTACATTCTATCAAACAGACCTATGTGCAAACTGAATGCGGAACTCATGAGCCGCGGGCATGGCAAGAGAGCCTTGTGCACAGGACTCATGAGTTAAAGACACGGATCCGCGGCTCGGAGTCTCCATCGTCGCCGCTGACGTCACTGGCGTTTTATTATTCTCATTCACTCTTACGGCCAGAGAACTAACGAGCACACCCCATATTCCTCACCTCGACATAGGTCTCTTTGGTAGAAATACGTCCATATGATCCACGTTTACCAGAAAGGAACCAAGCCACATTAGCTATTCCCAAATTTAACTGGGAAAGCGCCTTCTAAAATTTCCCCCCTTTTTCGGTATTCGATTCTACCATCGAACCAAGATTTAAGTGGAAGCTTATAATAACAGAAAACTCAGGAAAAAATTTCAAGTTGAGTATAGGAACCGTTCTCGAGTTACGGGGGGGCAAAGGGGTCAAACTTCGGCCTTATTTTTCGCTATTTTCTTGTTGAATCGATGTATTTACGGGGGTTTTATCGTTGTTTACACATGTTATACACACCGGTTCCTACGTATTTTAACAGGCAAAATTGAGTTTTAATGTTAACGAGTCGATATTTCGGTCGGTCATATCGATTTTTTTAAGATTCTTTACGGGAAATCGACGATTTTTTGAGATTCCTTACGGAAAATCGACGATTTTTTGAGATTTTTAGTGTTCATTTTTTAGTCATGGATGACTAAATGCACCTAATATTACTGTAGTACACCGACATCTACGTAAAGTTTCTTGTAGAATCGAATTTTAACGTTAACGAGTCGATATATCAATCGCTTATATAACGAATATTTGCAATTTTTTAGGAAAATCAATGATATATTGGTATTGAAATTGGTTGTTCTCCATCCGAGAACAACCAAATTTTTGGTTTGAACACATTTCCCGTCGGGTCGATTTCCAGTTGAGTCAAATTTTCGATTGAGGCACATTTCCGGTCGAGTAGAAATTAAGATTTTCGATTTCCGGTGAAGTGAAATTTCGGGTGGATACGGAATCCCGTTGTTTGTGGTTTCCGGTCGGTCAGATTTCCGATCGAATCAAATTTTCAGTCGAGTCAAATTTTCGACAGGGACACGTTACCGGTTGGAAACAGTTTCCAGTTGGGTTAATTTCCGGTTACGTCGTATACGGATGGATTACGGTTCTAGTGAATTGGAATTTTGGGATGGATCAGATTTCAGAAAAAAACAATGCGACAAAAATGTACCCAACAACGGTTTGCAAGGGGTGAGTCTATGATACGTGTGGACTTAAAATCGCGGAAAATCAAAATCTTAGCTGAGCCTAATTTCGAAATACTACAATTTGAAATTTTCATAGTAAATGTAAGTTTTCTACTGATTTTGATCAGCTTTTTTATTTAATTGTCCAAGAGGACTCTGTGTTGATCGGTTCACGTTTTTATTATTCGTTCGATTCATTTCGATCGAATACATACCCTTTCTATACATGTAGACTTCCTATCATACTCTTTTTTAACTGAACAATTCGCCTTCTACTACGCCTGCAGCAATTGATGTTACGAATATGTTGTGCGTGCTGATTTCAGATCATTACATACTCGACACTCTGAAGGCGTTTAATGTGCGAAAGTAGCGCAATCGTTCGGAGAACGAACAAAGTAGGGATTAATCGATTCGTTCAATCTCACTTCGGTTGTTCTCCAACAGGGTGCTCTACTTTTGCACATTAAACGCCTTCAGAGAGTCGAGTAGGTAATAAGCTGAGATCAGCACGCACTCCATATTCGTAACATCAATTGCTGCGGACGCAGCTGTAGGCGAATTGGAAACAACTTCTAAAAAACAAAGAACGAGGACTTTTTAGGAAGGAAAATTTTAACGCGGTACATTTTATTTTGCTTTAAACTCATTTATGTTTCAGTTTATACAATGAAAAAAAAAATACACAGCGAGTAACAAGGCTAATTTTCATGTAAATATCACCAAAACGTTTCGGCTGAAAAGTCAGCCTTTCTCAGTTGGATAGAACAATAAAAAATTGAACAAATCTAAAAAAAAGTAGAACTTGGCTGTACCTTTCAATGAAATAATGAAACACACTCAACAATACCGTTTTGCGATTTTCTCACGGAAGAGAAATTGATCCTCTCGGGAGAGAAAAGTATCCTCTAGGGAGAGAAAAGTATCCTCTCGGGAGAGAAAAATATCCTCTCGGGAGAGAAGAGTATTTTTGCGCAAGTTTGAGCGAACTTTCTGCACAGTACGAAGCAACTTCTTCAAAATTTTCAAAGGAATCCGCACAAATGTTCTCTCGTAAAAACTAATCTACCCAGCTAAATTTGGTAATAGCTTATGTGGCTTAATTTCTTTCAACTAAACGCGGTCCAATTGAAGGGTTTGGAAGACAAGGCGCATGACTGCATTTTTTGCTATTTCGATAGATACGTGTTCGAAATATCAAAACTAAATGGATCCTTATGGCAGAAGGAAAGCTCAAGGTGACTTTTTGATGCTTAAAAATTGGAATTTGGGAGCGGATTTTTCATGGAACATGCATTAAGACTATTTATACTTGAAATCATGAATATCTCAATTTTTTCAAAAACTTCACTTATGCGCCTTGTTCTCCAAGCCCCTCACTTTACCTTTAGAATTTTCTCTCAATCATATATGGCAATTAAAAATTATATATATTTCGGCGGACACTTCGATTCCTATTTGATAATTTACCTACGCCTGTTTGAAGGAATAGAACATGGATCTCTGTAATATTCTTTCATCTTCCACGTCTTCAGCACCCATTTATGATGATTATCAACGAGTAAGACATTTTAAAGTAAGAAAAAATCAAATAAGTGTTACAGAAGCCCATATTTGATGGTAAGAATTATGGCTTTCAAAAAAAAGCTTGAAAATGTCAAACGAAGCAGGAGTCGTGACAATCGAAACTTTTACAATTTCATTTTTTTCAACTCTCCAATTTTATTCTTTTCCAAACTGGAAAAAACCGTTCTCATAAACAACTCTAGTTAAGCACTGAGGTTTCTTTTCCCGTGGACATTCACTCACAGACCTTTCAGCGATTACTCAATGTGGAGGTATGAGTAAAAAATCACCGCTAAAACTAGGGCACACGGGGAAAAAAGCCGTGATACAATTATATCAACTTCAGCGCAGCTAACATTGCATAACCATTGATTTGAAGGCGAACTCTAATTCTCGCTCGTAGCTTCACTAGCTCCAAGTTTTTATACGTACATTCATTGTTCATCTCCGCTACGTCAGCAGTTCAGCGCACCACTTTTGTCTGCAAACAAAAGGGTTTATGAGCATAAGACACGGTCCTTACTTAAAGAAGGGCTTCTCTGAAAGCGTCAATTTAAAAGCGAAAAAACATTGATTTGTATAGAATATAACTATGAGATATATATACGCAAGTTATGCGCACACGATTAAGGGTGTCAATTTAGGCATAGCGAAAAATACCTACACCTCCGATGATAATTTTTTTATTCGTCAGTTTCGTTCCGTTTCGTTTTTCCAGAATTAAAAAGTGACGCACTAATCCGGGCGCCGGCGAACCAGCTTTCCCCGCGTAATTACGTATTTTAATTTTGCGAGCCATTAACACGGCCAATTACGACGCGAGGCGTCCGCCACCGCGCGAAAAAGAGCGCCACCACTTTCGGCCGGATTAAACTGTCCCCGTAATTATTTTATAATCGAACTCCTAGTTTTTACATTTTATTAATCGTATTTTTCCTCCGCCCCGTCGGCGACGGATTACCGCGGGCCCCTGATATTTTAAATATTTAGCTGATATTTTAATTCTCATTGCATGACACTATTCCGCCTTCATTAATCCTTGTTTAAAAAACGGGACCGACCCGTGTCCCCTGTTGCATGGCTGAGCACTGGAAAAAAAGTCAATTGGATCTAGAGTCCAGACTCTTGAAAACAATGACAAGAAAAAATCATCTTGATTCAATCGGATTTTTGCTTGAATCAAAAAAAAAATCCGCTTAAATTAAGAGGCTTGGTTCTCAATTCAAGCAAAAATCCGATTTAATCAAGAGTGTTTTTTCTTGTCAATGTTTTCAAGAGTCTGGACTCTAGATCCAAGCGACTTTTTTTTCCAGTGAGCCGCATTTTCTTAAAAATAATAGGCTTGGAAGACAAAGTGCATGAGTGCAGTTTTTATTATTTCGAAAAAAACAAGTTTAAAGTTTTGGATTTTACTCGGACCTATAGAGGGCTCCAATTACCTTCAAAATTTACAGGTGTTTGTCTCACACCTTCATGAACTTCCTCTGAAATTTTCAGTTCAGTTGAGCCAAATTGAGGCCAGCAGTCGGGCTTAAAGTGATGGTAGGTTGCACTTATCCTGCAGCTCCTCTAAACGAAAAATTCACTTATCCTATTCGCTGCACCAAGAAAAAAATGAAGTTGATTTAACATTCTGGATGTAAAAAAAAAGGTGTACAAGAACTTAAAAAATGCTGAAATAACTGCTACAGCGGTTACTTTAGCAATGTGAAGATGTAAAACTAACTGCCATAGCGAGTAATTTAGCATTTTGTGAGTTCTCACACACTTTTTTTTTTACATCCAGAATGTAAAATCAATTTCAATTTTTTTCGGTGTTTTTTTCCGCGTCAAATGACTTCCAGACAAAATCGCTAGGTATTCTGATAGGCCTTACCTTCAACTACCAATAAACATGCATAACTCAATTTTGATCGAAGACATGCTCCTGATCACACGATTTTATTTTTATTTCCATGCTTCCTTTTTCAACTCGGGAAAACACGAGATGGTCCGGATTTCTGTTTCCCTTTCGCCTTTCCTTCCTGTTTTTATCTACTGTGCTTTTAGTGAGGCCTAGTCGTTGTGTCTCACCTGTTGAAATACAAGCATAACGAGGTATGACACGCAGCTGAGGCGGCTGGGCTCTAATCTCTAGTCTCGAATTTCTAAAACTGCACTTATGCGCCTTGTCTTCCAAACCTCTCAAATGACGAACAACTGTATTTCTTTTGTGTAATATTAGGGTGTAATGTAATATTCGAGGGCCAATTGGACTGCATTTTGCAATTTGGAGCTATAATTTCTGGCTCCTCTGGAAAAACACTTATGTGCATAGGGAAACTAACGGCACATACGTTGTTTTTAAACCGGGTTAGAATTTATAGTTCCAAATTGCAAAATCCAGTCCAATTAACAATACCACCTAACTGACAATTAACTGACAATTTTGGCAAAAATGAGTTAGCGACTTTGTCGCATTCCACGGTATAAAGTGCACATTTCCAGCTCAGGAGCGTCAGTTTAAACTTTCTTTAAGTCATAAGACCCGATGTAATTTTAAAATTTTAAACTCGTTTGTTGCGAGAGCACACGAAATGCACCTGTTTCCTCCCATCTTCGAAAGCTTCAATTCGCGTATGTAAAGTCCGCCAGAGACAAATATTAGTAAGTGATTTCGTGGATGAGGGTTTTAGTTTTATTGGTTTGCAAGACGTTTGAATGGACCACCCTAGAAATCGATAAAATCTCTCAGTGCTAACTTGCCACGGCTGAAACTGAAACTGCACGGAGAAAAAAAACTTCGTGCGTGGGACCCGAAGTTGTGGTCATATGGATCTCTGAAGTTTTCGGATCACGCATTCAAAAACTTGAGGTCCAACTGCCAAAGTTCGTGTCAGACACCTGAAGTACTTCGGTATGTACCGAGTACTTCAGATGTGTGACCCGAACCCTTCGCTACGTACCTAAGTACTTCAGATGTCTAACCCGAACTTCGGCAGCTGGACCTCAAGTTTTTAGATGCGTGGTTCGAAAACTTTAGAGATCCATATGACCTCAACTTCGGGTCCCATGCACGAAGTGTTTTTCTCCGTATGTCATCGCTTGAATTGAAGTTTATTGAAACGTTCTGTTCTTTTTTAACACTTAAATTTTTTATTATTGACTCCCAGCCATCAGGTGATATTTGGACGGAGTTAAACAGAAAGGAACCAAGCCACATCGGGATCGAACTGAGAAAAAGAGGCTTAAAGTTTAGCTCCTGCATAAGACTCAATGTAAAAGATAAACTACAAATTCAATCTCTGCAAAATTTGCTCCAACAAAAAATTTGAATTTTCGGCGATAGATAGTAGAGCAGTGGTTGAGTTCGAAACCACTCATAATTCAATTTTTTCCAAAATGTGGGTTGATTCCTTTCTGCTTAACTTAGTCTATTTTTGCCTCCGCGATTACAAGAAAAATATAAACTTGGCAATGCTAGCAGCTAGCATCCCTGATTTTTTCAGGTACATACGAAGGCGATTGGGGTGCGTGAGCTAATAACACTTAGAGCGTTCGAGAATTTATTTTGACACCCGTTACCACATCCCACGTCCCCCTCAGTCCACCATTAACCGCGGACTTAATGCACTTATTATTTGAGGGGATAATAGCTCACAATCGCTCTGATTACGCCATTTTCATTTTTCCCCGCCATTAACCCGTCACCGCTTCCCTTCCCTCAAAATTCCCTCCCACCCTTCTTCCTCACAACTCAACCTCCTCTCTAGTGTGAACCAGAGATAAAAGTGTGGCGCTTTTTATTTATTTCTTTTTTTTCTTTTTTTTTTGCCAACAGCTACAGGTATTACATTGTGACCGTGGACAAGGGATCAATTATTTCAGAAAAGAGTTGGACGTTTTGCGCTGATTAAATTCGCTCAACGCTTCAATTGTCCTTTCCTGGCTCGATACACGTGTCCTACGGATTAATACTTGCCTCCTGAATAAACTTCACAGCGCGTTTGAACGCATTGGTGCGATCGCAGGCGAAAAAATTTAAACTTTGAGTAAAAGTAGTGGAAGGAAAATATCTGATTTGAATTTTCAAACGGCATTAAAAAATTAGAGCGAGAGGAAGAGCAGGGAGATACAGGAAATAGAGAAGTGTTAATCCTAAATATAATCAAATTGATTCCTTTATTTATTTATTTATTTATTTTTATTTACATTTGTTGGTGTATTTTATTTTTCGCCCTAAACTTTCGTTTTGTTTTCACCTTTCATTCCGTAAAGGAAGACTCCACTACCTCTTATTTAAAGTATTCAGGTTGATTTTGTCATAATAATTCGATGTTTTATCTACCATATAATATCACTTTTTTCTGTCATCGCACTCATATCTTGAATCTTTTTTTTTCTTTTTTTTCGTTTCAATACGTTTGGTGCCTTATGGCAGGTCCAGCGGTGACCTTTTTCAACCCATCAGGCTGCATTTTCTTTACGCGACCATCGAAATTTCAAAAAAAAATCTGTGTGAAAAAAAAGTACCCATCAAAAATGTATACATATAAAATCGACTTATCGAAAAGTTTTTCAACGCAATCAGCTTCCCATCTTTATCACCTCTGCCAATTTTAATAATTAACCCTCTATGCCATTAGTGTTATGTACTTAGTCGTAACAACGCATTTTTTAGTTTTTTCAAAAACTGAATCTTTTCTCTGGGGCATGATTCTGCAAATATTCATCGGTGCTTTCTTTTTTTAAAAAATGACTACCTCAAATTTGGAATTTCAGGAAAAATTATTTGGAACTCAGTGTTTTTACGAAAGCTACACTATAGATTTGATTCCCCTAGAATCCAAGATTCAAAATTAATTCGTGCCATTCAGAGTTAACTTATGCAGCTATCTTAAATATATCTAGTTCATATGGAAAGATTTGTATGGTATCAATGATCAATGATTTCTCCAATGTAGGCATCATTTTTGATCTGCCCGAACTTTAAACCAGTAGATTCGTGTCAAAAGAATCGGTTCGAAGTTCACCGATCCAACGGGAATTTGCATTGATTTATTAGGTTATATTTTATTTCTTCTGTGTCCAAATGTCAACACTTGGTGAGTGAAAATAATAACATAAATAAAATTAAAATTCATTCCTCAGACCACATTGCGGCGCCGGACTGGAAAGTAGAGAGAGGGAAAAATCATTGATACAAGTATGATGTTATATTCGATCTTGAGTTAGGTGAGAAGCATATTTCAAATAACTCCATCGGGCTGAGTATTGAAATCGATAGACAAAGCGATAGACTAAAAGGACACAGGGAACATGGAGCGATCCTATTGATGGAAACGGGCGGTTCTTATAAACTAAGGGGAAATGATGTGTAGCTCCAGCGGGCCGATTATTGAAACTGATAGACAAAGCTACAGACGAAGACGGCAAAAGGGATTTGGAGGGATCCTATTGGTGGAAGCAGGTGGTGGCAATGGACGTAAGAGGTAAGTAATGGACTGAGTAACGACAACCCACCAAAGACCCGACAGTTAATCCATCATTTTCTTCCTTAGTCTATAGGAACCAACCATGTCAACCAATAGGATCGTTCCGTACTCCCTATGTCTTCTTTGTCTATAGCTTTGTCTATCAGTTTCAATAATCGGGCCGCAGGGTCTCTCGCGGGAGTCGCGGGTTGCCGTTAGTTTGTCTTTAACTCACCTCTTTTGTCCATTGCAACCACCCGCTTCCACCAATACGATCGCTTTATTTTCAGTTTGTCTTCTTTGTCCATCGCTTAGTCTATCAATTTCAATAATCAGCGATCATGAGTTCACTGATACGATTCAATTTTTTGTCGAAAAACCTGCACATTTTTGCTACGGGATCTATACTACAGAGATTTTGCCCATTGAAAGGTTTCTTCACGTCTACGGGGGACGTGGAGATCGCAAACATCCACGTATACAACCCCGTCAAAATGCGGATCCCCGTCCAAATAAAATCGCAACACCGCTTTCACGCTAATGCATCGGTTGATAACCGCTATCATTTTTCATTCTGTCCCTCTTCCTCGCCATATCAACGCACACGCCTAAATGCGGGCTCAAAGCCACAAATCGGCCCGCAGAATTGTCAAAATCCGCATACTTCGCACTCTATCTTCAAGAGAAATCTAGATAATTTTGACAGAATGGCAACACCGACATATGCGCATCCCCCGACCACGTAATACATAAGGGGTGTGCTCGATTTTGGGCGTCTGCGTGCGCGAGCAACGGAAAATTCCACCGAAATAGCATGACGAGCATTGCCGTTGTTTTCGACCAGTGAAATGTATCCGAAAGGGACCAAGTACACGGCCCTATTTTAAAAATCGCTTATTTGAATAGGACGCTCGGTGGCAGTTGGGTCGTTTCCGAAACGAATCGGAAAATTCGGTTCCTCTCTGCTAAAATCGGTCGGAATGCGGCCCGCAAAGACATGTTTGAAGTTGGGAAGCATTTGATCGAATTAATCGTCAAAACGTGGTTTGTTGAGGCATAACGCAATTCGCGGGGGCGGTCACTTCGTCGCCCCTCTGACGTAAGAGCGTGTCTCAATATCTTCGTGAGCCCTATTTTACATATGAATGTATGCTTTCTGGGGCTCATGCTCATGCGGGGATCGAGATACGCGCTTACGTGAGAGGAGCGCGACTTGCCACAATCGCACGTCTGCATGACTGCTCTTTTATTCCGATTCCGAGCCAGCTCCCGATGTTTATTCGCGATTCGCTCGACCGGAAGTAATCGTGATTTTTCGGCCGCGAGCGAGCGCGCTTGGTTCCCGCGTGCGGGAAATGACAACGTTGTCCGTGTGTTTGCTCGAGCGGGTAATCGCGGCGGGCCGGTTGCGTTCCGCGACTTGCAGGGGCGATAAATTCGCACTTCGAGACGGATCAATCGGGTCCGTCTCGGATGAGTCCTCGCTATATCTTATGCTATGCGGATTGCATTTTGCAAAAAGGAACCACTAGCATTGCAATGATGCTAAGATTGTGCAACTTCATGTTTTGCAATAAAATTGCGGAAATCGTGAAAAACTATGCAATTTGGATGGTAATTTTTGTCTTAAATTCACAGCTTTTAGCGAGTAAAATAGAAACTATAAGTGGATAATCGGGTTTTTCCTCCAAGACAAAAGAAGTTGCACAATCTTCGCAACATTGCGATGCTAGTGGTTCCTTTTTGCAAAATGCAATCCATGTATTCTAGCGATGATTTCGGTCTGAAGTGGATTACATTTCGCGATGAGGAACCACTATCTCTGGCTCTCCCATAAAATCACCTCTCTGCATAGGGAAACCAATGGCATATATGTTGTTTCTAGAATGACCCAGGAATAATGGTCCCTTATTGCAAAATGTGGTCCAAGTATTCTATGTTGGACCCATTTGATTGTCATGATGGGTGTCGGGTGGTTGCATTCTAAGTAAGAGTCGTATGATTATTATGCTAGGTCGAGCAATCAGGGTGGACCGGTTGCGTCCTATGACTTGCAGGGGCGACAAACTCTTGCTCTGAGAAGGAGCAATCGAGTCTGCGGGCCGATTTCTGAGATCGATAGGCAAAGCTATGGGCATAGGAGACAAAAGATGGATCGGAGCGAGCCTATTGGTTGAAGCAGGTGGTTCTTATAGACTAAGGGGGTAAATGATATAGAGTAGCTTTAATATAGTATTAAAGTAGCATTACATAGAGTAGCCACCTGATTATTACTGGCCTGATATTATTGGCCTACGGACTGATTATTGAAATCGATACATTCAAAAAACAAGTATGGGAAGAGTGACTTGCCGGCCGAGTTATGGATCATGGAGCCATAAAATATAGTTCGAGGAGCCATGCCTATAGGTTCACGACCAATAAAGTATGGCTCAGAAAGCCATACTGTAGACGGTAAGTCACTTTGGTTAGAAATTATGAATCTCCAAGCCATTTTTTATCGGTCTCAGAGTCATACCTTTTTTGGGTGTAGACAAAGCGATCGACAAAGAAGACATATAGCGTATGGATAGCGATCCTATCGGCTGAAATACCCTGGTAAAAATTGGCGATAGGAGCTGCGTTTCAAAATACCATAGGAGTTCTTATAGCCGACTAAAGAAGGCTATCGAAAATCATATAGCTGGCTGTAGAAAGCGGAGCAAATCATATAGCCGGGCCATACGAAGCTATAAAAAAGTATACAGTCGGGCTATAGTTCTTATCGCCGGGCTTTACACTTTATCGCCATTGGCTATAAAAGGCAATAAGAAATTGTGTAGAAATTCGTGTGCTTTGGAAATCATTAAGTTTGATACGGAACTACCTTAATATTTACAAAACCCACATTATATTTTCCTTTAAAACATATTTTTTTTCATCAATTAAAATGAGAATAGTCCATACAGAGTGTGCGAACATTTCAAAATCATGAGTTGAAAAACGCTGACTCCGCAAGATTAAATATTAGAGCCTAACACAAAGCGGAGCGGCGACGCACTGGCGCCTACAAACCTAACAGGGATACTTCACGCATTGCGCAATGCGTGAAGTATCCCTGTTAGGTTTGCAGGCGCCAACGCGCGTTCGCGCTGGCTGCCCGCGCCGCAGCGTGCACGCGTTGAAGCAACTATTTCACACCAGAGGTATTGCACAGTATCATACGAAATTGAAGGCGCTCCAACATATTAGAAATGTCAGGCATCCTTCAAAAGTACGGAACATTCCTCGCAAAATAAATCAAGATAATACGGCACAAAAAGAGAGCGGTGGTCCAAAAACTAACTAAGTCCTAGTATCCGTATTTAGTAACGTTAGCTTAAACTTTATCGTCTGGCTGTTGCTTAGTCGCCATCGGCTATAAAAGGCTAAAAGAAATTGTACAGCCGGCTACAGAAGCCATTGGAAATCTTACAGCCGGCTTTGGGTCTATAGTATTTTGGAACACAGATTCTACTGCCAATTTTTACCAGGGTAGTTGTAACTCCTGTATAAAAGGATTAATAAATAATGTCTAAAGAACAGAGAACACGGTGTATACAGGGTATGGAACGAATGATGGACTTGGAGAACAAGGCGCAAAAGTGCAGTTTTTGAAAAAATTGAGACTTTAATGATTTCAAGTAAAACTAGTATCATTGCATATTCTGAGAAAATCCCCTCCCAAATTCCTATTTTGATGCAAAAAGTCAGTTGGAACTTTTTGTCCGCCATGAGTGTATCCATGTAATTTTGAAACTTCAAACACGTGTACCTCGAAATGGCAAAACCTGCACTTATGCGCCTCGTCCTCCAAGCTCCTCAAATATCCAAGAAAATGCTCGAAAAAAATCCATGTTATTAAACTCTTCTCATCAAGTACCTTATCCGAACCCTAAAAATCCCTCGCCACCATTCCGCTACTCCGCGCTGCAACGTGGCATCCGAGTCAGCCTGAAAACGGGGAAAGGCGGGAAGGGGGAGGGGGCGAAATCTCCGGGCGGAGAAAAGTTACGGAGAAGGATAAAGGAAGGATAAGGAAACTGGATTGAAGAGCTTTAACATCACTCTGTCTTGTGATTTGATTTTGAAAGGGTTACGAGAGCGAAAGACGCCGTCCCGCACCGGGGCGAGGGGAGGGAGAGTTGTCCACCCCTGCTCATCGCCCACACCCCTTTCGCCCCCGTCGGGGGGGGGGGGGGTATTCTCCCCGCTCGGGCCCCCGCCATCGCGCAGGGGTGGAGATCCGCACCGCTCTCTTCTCACACTTCGTGGGGGAGGTTTCGCAAATTCACGGGTCGCGGTGGAGACAGAATTGTTTCTCGTCGATTGGTCGTTTTTGCGCGAGGAAATGTGGTTGAAATTTTAAGCGCTCAGCCGATAGGCAGCGCTTTTTGATTTCGACTTGCCTACTAGTATACTAGTGCTAATGCGTTTAAATGGCGCACCAGCTCATCGATGTGTAGGCTTTTTTTTTGGGGGGGGGGGGGTCCATTTTTAAAATAAATAAAGCTGTGAAAACTGTATTTTATGCTTTTAACGTAATGCGCAGGTAGTTTCGATCGTTTGTCTATAAGAAAATTTCTTAGCGGTAGAGTAATTCTTATCGAAATTGATCGTTGAACTCAAATGAAGCCTAAAAAAACGCGCCTGATGAGCTCAACGGTGAGCTCATTTTCGAGAAACAAAAATACGCGTTTACGGTTTCCTTGGTGACCTTTGTTTGCTATCAGCTGATGTTTTATTTCCATTTCCCAGCCAAGTCGACGGAGTTTATACGTCCTTTCTTCATTAAATACATTTACTAACACCTGAGCGCTTTTCTAATACGACAGTATTAGAACTTTCCCGCTTGTTTTAATATAGGAGCATCCTGGCCGCTGTAGAGCCAGTACGAGCCCCGCGGGCCGATTACTTAAATTGATAGACAAAGCTGTAGACAAAGGAGACAAAGGGGGTGTGGAGCGATCCTATTGGTGGACGCGGGTGGTTGCAATAGACTAATGGTTCTTGGACAAGGTTCAATGGACAAATTCAATGGTTCTTGTCAATTCGGTGGTGCACCAGGCATTTCGCGTATCGATTTATTATTATTTGTGCGTTGTAATTTTCTCTCTGGTTTCCTATGAAAATTATGAGATGCCTCGTTAGCGGGCCGATTATAGAGATCGACGGACAAAGCGATGGATAAAGGAGGCAAAGATAGAAGGTAGCGATCCTATTGGTTGAAGCGGGTGGTTTTCATAGATCGAGGGGGAAATTGATGCCCTAATAATGGAGTCGTGAGTTAGTCCGTTACTTTCCACCTTTGTACATTGCAACCACCCGCTTCCACCAATAGGATCGCTCTATTTCCCCCCTTGTCTCCTTTGCCTATCACTTTGTCTATCAATTTCAATGATCAGTCCACATTCTAAGACACACACACATACAGTCAATTTTTCAAAAAGTTCATTCTTGAGAGGGAAACGCTTTGATTACTAGCTCACAATCGCATGTAAATATACAGGACCATACATTACTAAAACTCAGTGCCTGTGTATTTCTGATGCACATTTTTCGATGCAATCAGAGGAATTTTCAATTTGCTGCTTTATATTTTTTTCCCCATCATGGTCGATTCTCCTATGACCACATACCTTTCCCATGAACTCATGTCAATATATTAAAATCAACATTAACAGATTACGGGGTTGATAACAATTGTCTAAGTGATCACATGTTTCCGTCTGAGAACTTTATCTGATCGAACTTCTAGCTCACGAGAGACATGTTTTAATGATAAACAAATAGTGTAAATCGAGCAAAAATTCTGTCAATGTTGAGACTAGTTTCGTCCCTTTAGTGCGATCTCCTCTTATTACGTTTATCACGCAGCTATGTAGTATCGTGACGTGTTCTTGTGTATCCACTCTAAGTGCGTCAAGAATTCAGGTGAAATTTGTGTAGCTTATATTAACGGGGAAAATGAGTTATTCAATCACTGGACTTCATCACAAATAGATGATGCAATGCGAAGAGGATAAACGAGAGAAATTCTCTTGTGAGAAGAAATAATCAGTTTGAAATGGACTTCATTTTGCGATTAGGAACTACAATAAATTTCTGACTCATAGATAAAAACACCTATCTGCATAGGAAAACTAACGACACAGATGTTATTTCTTAAATGAGCTTGAAATTGTAATTCCTTATTTCTAAATGTGGCCCAGATGGTCCTCTAGACAGAGTAAGAAACTAAACATCACGATACACATTTTCTTAATTCGAACTTCCCGTTTTTCACAAAAACTAAAGTCCAGTTGAGTCAAATCGAGAACTAAACTAATTTTAGGATGTTGCAATGAAATGATTTTCTTAAACCGATGGTTTTATTTTATTTTATTTAATTTTTTTTTGTGAAAAATTGAAAAGTATAGTTGTATTATGGACAAAACGAGACTTAAACTACAAATTTAACCGTCCAAACTGCAGAAGCGACACACGAAAACCGAAAACGCCTCAATTGAAGGCGTTTTCGAATCTTCTGTATATACGCGAATAGATTTTCCAAATTGTTTTGCATTATATTGTTGATTTGAGTTCCTTTTTTCAATTATTTAAATTTCTTCTGCATTTTAATTTTTATCAATGATGCAAAAATTATCCATTTTCGTAATACAATCCTGGCTTTAGCGCCTTTAAACTACGTCCTTAACAGTCGAAATTGCAGTAGCGGCACAGGAAAACCGAGAAATCAAGCGTTGGCGCTATTTCAATATTAAGCTTCCATCGCCTTGCTAAAGGCGCAGGGATACAACTATTTGAACTCTCCGGAACGTGTGAGGTTTCACGCCAAAATTGAAGGCGTTTTCGAAGCTTCTGTATCAACACGACAAAAGTTTCCAAATTGTTTTGCATTATATTGTTGATTTGAATTCGTTTTATTAACTTGTGCAATTTCTCCTGCATTTTCATTTTTATTAATTCTGAGAAAATTATCTATTTTCGTAATACAATCCTGGCTTTAGCACCCTTAAACTACGGCCTTAATGGTCAAAACTGCAGTAGCGGCACAGGAAAACCGAGAAACCAAGCGGTGACGCTACTTCAATATTCAGCATCCATCGCCTTGCTAAGGCGCAGGGATACAACTATTTGAACTCTCCGGAACGCGTGAGGTATCACGCCTCAATTGAAGGCGTTTTCTAGTTTACGATCTTTACACACCTGCGCAAGAATATAGTCACAGAAGATTACAGGCTTTGATTTTCGGTGGCTGTAGGAGGACAAAACGAGACTTAAACTACAAATTTAACCGTCCAAATTGCAGTAGCGACAAAGGAAAACCGAAAAACCAAGCGGGGACGCTACTTCAATATTGAGTTGCCATCGCCCAAACTGTGGTTGTAATACGGGATGCAACTATTCGGCCTAGGCAGTAACCCTAGGTGGTATCAACCGATATTTAAGGCGTTTTTAGAGTAGGTGCAAATACTCTCTCTCTGATGACGAGTAAGGAAACTCGATTTCGAAAAGTTAACATTTACTGCTCTCGTTGCTATCACGGTAGTAAACACTCTATTCTCTGATGGAGAGTAATACTGCCGTGCTAAGCAAGAACGCCATAAAATCCATCAAGATTTTCTCTCGTTTTTTGGAACTTAACACGTTCTAAAATAAAACCTGTTTTACCCATTCACCTCAAATTTTCAGGTGAAGTTCTTGATAGTATTAGCGAAAGAATTCTGTAAAAACATTGTCCCAAGGTACACAAGTTTTTCTGCTATGATACATTGTTTCCAAAAAAAATCTAAAGTGGCGTTTACGGCGTTTTTGCATTGCACGGCAGAATAGTCTACGGATTGGCGGTCCAAACTGTTGTTGCAATACAGGATGCAACTATTCGTCCTCGGCAGTAATCCTAGGTAGTATCAACCGATATTTAAGGCGTTTTTAGAGTAGGTGCAAATACTCTATTCTCGGATGACGAGTGAGGAAACTCGATTTCGAAAATTTGACACTTACTGCTCTCTTCGCTATGACGGCAGCAAACACTCTATTCTCTGATGGAGAGTAATAGTCAGCGGATTGGCGTTCCAAACTGTGGTTGTAATACGGGATGCAACTATTCGGCCACGGCAGTAACCCTAGGTGGTATCAACCGATATTTAAGGCGTTTTTAGAGAAGGTGCAAATACTCTCTCTCTGATGACGAGTGAGGAAACTCGATTTCGAAAATTTGACATTAACTGCTCTCTTCGCTATGACGGCAGCATACCTCCACGCATGGGATCGAGAGACGAGGCCTCAAATAATGAGGATCCTACAGCGACAATGAAGATGTTGCATGTGTGAGAAATTTGCGATTTGACTGTTGCTTCTTATGTAAAAATTCGCGAGAAACACGATGGTGCCAGTGGTTTTCCCTGAAGTCAACTCCCAAGCTCAAAAAAAGCTCTTAAAGTTGAGGCAAAATGGAGGGATATCCCACGCTATCCTGAGAGTCCACCTCTACATCAAAACAAACTCTCCATGCAAAGATAGGGAGCAAATACATTAGCAGGGTTGCCGTGTTTTCAGTTTTGGAGTCCCCAAACAAAGTGGCAGCCCTGTCAATGTATTTGCTCCCTGTCTTTGCATGGAGAGTTTGTCTTGATTTGGAGGTGGACTCTCAGGATAGCGTGGGATATCCCCTCCATTTTGGGCTCAACTTGAGAGCTTTTTTTGAGCTTGGGAGTTGATTTCAGAGAAAACCAGTGGCACCATCGTGTTTCTCGCAAACTTTGAAGTACGAATCAACAGTCAAATCGCCAATTCCTCACACATGCAACATCTCCATTCCGGTGTTGGATAGCAATCCATCGTTCTCGCGCTGCGAGACCCGGCGACGCGCATCGCGCCTTCCAAAATCGATGGGAGCAACCCGCCGAGCAGCGGAGAACTCTGCTGCGTCGCGGGCGCGGACACGATTCAAGCATTAACCAGATTGAATCCGCGCGCGGAGGGTCAAAGCACTCCGCGAACCACCCGACGATCCCCGGCCAATTTGAATTCTAATTTTCCCGCCTTCCGCGCCCGCCCGCCGCCCATTTAGCATGAAATAAAAATATTTTATGTCTCGCGTGTTTATCAAAATATTTCAGACGTGAATAAACGCGAAAGGGTTTCCTCCCCTCGGAAAAAATCGTCGAGCGTGAAAAAAAAAGGAAAAAAAGTTTATCAAACGATGAACTCGACGAGATGGAATGAAGCTACAAAGAAGCCGCGGAAGACAGCAAGGCGATGTTTCGAATGCTGCGGCGCTAAGGAAGAACGCCGTATGAACATTCGAGAGTTGCCGAATTTTCTTCGATAAAATGTTTATTTTTGAGGATAGTTATGAATATGTTTCCTTGAAATTTTCAGGAACTTCAGGTGAAATTGCCGACAAAATTATCTGATAAATTGGAGGAAAAATATTTACAAATTTTCCCGAAAGTTCTTATTTTACCAAAGGAAATGTGGCAACGCCTGAAGGTTCATACGGCGTTTTTCCTTAGCATGGTAGAATAGGCTCACTTTGACGCGAGGGCGTATCTCGATTTCCACATGAGCCCCGAAAAGCACAGATTTATACTGCCGTGTCTATGGAAAAACGCCGTATGAGCCTTTAGACGTTGCCAAATTTCCATTGAGAAATCACGAATTTTCGGGAATATTCATAAACACTCTTCTTCCGGTTTTTCAGAGAATTTCGTTCGTAATTCGATCTGAATAGTCTCAAAATTTCAAGGAAAAATATTGATAAGTTTCCTTTAAAATAAACAATTTATTGGAGGAAATTTGGCAACTCTCGAATGTTCATAAGGCGTTTTTCCTTCGCACTGGCAGTATAGGCAAAGCAGGGCTCATACGGGAATTGAGATACGCTCTTACGTCAGAGGAGCGACTAAATCAACGACGGGGAAGAGGGTGGGGTCCGAGCCTTTTGTGATGAATAAATTTCGCAGTTCTCGTCCATTTTTTTGCCCGGACTATTTTATCACCGGCGAATCCGGTCTTTATGACGGGTACGTCTCGTCGGGAAATTAGAATATCCTCCCGGTCCGATTTCGGGCTCCAGACAAACAAATAAAACCCAAACGCTGTGGCCCCAGGTCCACTTTCCCTTTATTACCTTTCTACATTATTGAGGAAAGTTTCAAAATATAGGTACTCGTCTGAAAAAAGAGTCTAGAGAGGTATTTTTGGCCAAAAAAAGTCAGGACTTTCCGTCACGCAGTGGATCGAGTCAGTCAGAGAGGTCGGACATGAAATTTTTTACTAAAACTGCAAATTTTATGTTAATTTCGTCACATTTTTAATTTTAAGGGGTGCTTTTGGAAAAAAATTTCACGAGAAAACCAAGGAAACCACTTCAGAACCTCAAAGTTTGTATAACGTAGCTATCTTTGAAGTTACTAAATTTTGTCCGATCTCTAGCTTCTATTGACTCGATCCACTGTGCGGCGGTACCGTAAGTGGACCGCGTTAAGCAGAAAGGAACCAAGCCACATCAGCTATTGCCAAATGAGAGGCTTGGAGGGCAAAGCGCATAAGTGCAGTTTTTGAAAAAAAAATTGAGATATTAATTATTTCAAGTAAAACTAGTCTAAATGCATATTCTGTGAAAAATTCGCTCCCAAAGTTCAATTTTGAGGCATCAAAAAGTCGGTTCGAACTTTCTTTCCGCCATAAAGATCCATGTACTACTTTTGAAACTTCAAACATGTACATTTCGAAATAGCAAAAACTGCACTTATGCGCCTTGTCCTCCAAGCCCCTCAAATTTGATTGGGCAATTTCATTTTTTACATAAAAAAAAAAGGTTGTGCGGATTTTTGTGCCAATGTCAGTTAATTTTCTGCTTAGTGCGAAGCAAATTCCTCAACATTTTCAAAGGAATCCGCACACTCGTCCTCTTATAAAAATAAAATTGCCGACTTAAATTTGTCAATAGCTGATGTGGCTTGGTTCCTTTCTGCCAAACGCGGTCCAAGTAGGTAATCATAAACCTAGAGACTTGACGATTTAAGAAGGTTAGAGTCCAAGCCAATAAGTTTACGCACTTTTAGACAGCGACAGAAGATCCGCCATCTTGCTTCATGTATTTACTGCACATGTAAAAGTGACGTCAGACGATATTCTGTTGCAGTCGAAAAATGCGTTAACTTATTTAGCGAGGTCATTATATCTTGGGCTGAATTTTCCTTTCTCCAGACGAAAAAAAATTCCCAAATTTTACTTTTTTATCGCTAGGCAGTTCTGACTGAAAATTTCACTGATTTTTCCTCTAAGAACGCTAAAAAATTAGCAACATTTCGGACAGAAATAGCGCAGTTATATCCTTGTAAAAATGATTAAATCAAGAAACTGACCTATCCCAGAAAGTGATAAGCACAACTTAGCGTATCGAGCTGTATATTGTGTTGCCCACACCTAAAATGAAGGCGCACATATAACCTTGATGTTAAACTGATAGAACCAATTTAAATTGATTTGTAAAAAATCTCGTAAAGAAAATTGAAATTATGTCTAGATGGCCCTCTCCCTAAATAACATTTCTCCAAACAAAATCTGAATTACAGGCAAATGGTGCCAACAAACAAACTCAAAACGAGGAAAATTATTGTTACGCGTAGCGCGAGGAGTTATGTCAGTTAAAATTGTGCTTAAAATTGACTTAAACCGACTCTCAACCTAAGTTTACAAAAATGAGGGCTTACATCCTCACTTGCTGTGGCGTATGGACCGCGACACGAGGACACGACGGAGCGGGCCGATTATTGAAATTGATAGACAAAGTTATAGACAAAGAAGACGAAAGGGATATGGAGGGATCCTGTTGGTGGAAGCGGGTGGGTGCAATGGACAAAGAAGGTAAGTAATACTAACGAACAGCCACCCACGAGGGACCTTAAAGTTAGTCCATCAATTGCTCCCTTACCTAGTCTGTAGGTACCAACCATTTCAACCGATAACTCCGTGTGTCTTCTTTGTCTATTGCTTCGTTTATCGATTTCAATAATCAGCCCGCAGTCGGGTTGCAGGCAGGTGGTTTCTCTATGTAAAGCGCCTTCAATTCAGGTGCAGGCAACATAGCATACAGTTGAATACGCCAAGCTGTGACATTGTCATCACTGTATGAGGTGGTAGGTGGGAAAAGGGCTTCAGCCCGGCTCACGCCCAGATCCCTGCGAACAGGTTTTTTTTTTTTTGGTGGGGGGGGGGGGAGGCATGGTTTCAAGTGTACCTACGGATGCAAATTTTTCAATGTCTTGCTGTAAAGAGGTAGGTAATGAATTCACTTTCGTTCTGAAAAATCTTCTCATCCTGTACACCGCTTGTATTAATTTTTTAGGATAGAGTTAGAGATACTGAATAATTTGGTTCATGAAATGTTTATAATCTTTGTAGTACGTTGGAAACCGTTTCCTACGAGGCACATTCCATCATTCAATCAGGGTAGCACGAAACGTAAGAGCGAAATGAAAGATTGGAAATTTCAGTGAAATATTTCATGAGGCTGTGAAATATTTCATATTTTTCAGGGGCTAGAGTATGCAACCCGCACTCAAATACACAAAAATAGCGGGAAGTCGCAATGTTTACATCCTGCGAAACATGAAATGGAACCGGTATTTTTCAATATCTTTCATAAATTTCTGAAATTTCATGAAATATTTCACGTGAAATTCCAAGAATTTATTTTTCATGAAATTTGTCTACCCTACCATCGTTCAAATTCACATCCATTCTTATACTGCCACGCTAAAGAAAAACGCCGTATGAGCCCTTAGGCGTTGCCAAATTTCCCCTGGCAAATCACTAATTTTCAGGAATATTTTTGAATATTTGTCTACCAATTTCTCAGATAGTTTTGTTCGTAATTTGATCTAAGACTTCTGAAAATTTCAAGGAAAAATATTCATAATTTTGCTCAAAAATAAACATTTTATCGAAGGAAATTTGGCAACTCTCGAATGTTCATAGGGCGTTCTTCCTTAGCACGGCAGCATAAACATGAACGGTAACGATATAACCTCAATAGCCAATATTGTCAGCCCCTGCGCTTGTGTGTACCTGACGAAGACCCGGGAGTTCGGTTGGTTTAGTTTTTGATTTTATTAATTAAAGTGATGTCATTTCAGAATTAATTTACAGTTCTTCGATCAACAAATTAAGTGGAATCATCTTTACGAACGATGGCGTTATTGATCTCGAAAAGTGTCGATTTTGTTCAAGGCATTTACTTCCCTGATGAACCTGTCACTGGGCACATCAAATTTAATTTGCGAGAGAAAACCAACGTATCTAGTAAGATTTTTTCATTTTATTCATTACCTAATAACTTCCGATGTATAACGAATATTGTGTCTGACATTATGATCGGGCTTTGTGAATAAGTGAAAATGCCCTCTGAATTTGACATCATGGTTGATGTCTGAATCTAAAAGCGGATGTGCTCCCTTCTTTATGTTATTTTTGCAAAATTTGAAATTTCAATTTGTATTGTCTGGTCCTTCGCTCATTTGATGAAATCAATTTCATATTAAATTGTGTTGATACTAATGTATTGTACAGCCTTATCAGGTGCAAAACCATGATGTGTCGGAGCTTACATTTGGACGGTATATTGCAATCCCACTATAATTAACTACTTTTTCTGACTCATCCATTGAGAGACGGATCTATTTGGGGGAACTAGTGGTACATACGTTGATTTGAAAATAATCCAGAAATACTAGTTTCGTTTTGCAAAATATGTCCCCTGATGTCAGGTTTTATCAAAGCATCAATAATTGGCACTTTATCATATCAACTCACGTTGGTTTGTTTACTTATCTTCTACTCCGAAGACACTAGCGAAGTCTGTGAGCGATGCGTCTAAACTTAAATTTTAAAACTTATGAAATTCACCAACAGAGAGCGCTACGTTCACCTGTAGTCGTCGGCACCGTGAGCGACAGAAATGCAACAGGCTGCAACAGAAATTGCTTACTACCAAAATGAAGGAGTTTTGAAAGTCGAACTCACTTCTTAAAACTGATCTTTTTATCTTTTATTTCAGATATTACAGTAAATATTGTTGGAGAGCGAGCCATTTTCAAATCTTGCTCTACTGATAGATCAAGCAATTCCAAGGAGGAAAGAGAAGCTAATCAAGATGGCAAGGCAGTCAAAGCTCTGAAGTTAATAGACCTGAAAGAATGTATCTTTTCTGGTTCGCAAGGTACAACACAAAAATTAGTTTTTTTTTTTTAATATATTATTTATTGATCTAATGTTAGTAGTTCCTTCAAGCTGTCTAGATGATTAATGTTATCTCATTGAAGATCTCAACTTAGCCAGATTATTCATACCTTATGAAATTCACTTTCCTAAAACCGTGAGAGCTTACATACTGTTCAGCCTTAACAGCTTAATTAGGTGCTTTTACCGTCTAGCTCCAAATTTTTTCCCGTCAAAAATTCCAAGCGGAAAAAAACTGTATCTGTAACTTTCTTATGTTTAGTTTTAACTGTGGAAGTTTTGAATTTTATCTTTAACACTGAGTCTCCCAAAGGAAGAAACCCTTAAATTTATCGACGGTGAAACTCCCTGTCACAGATATTAGTTTGCGGCGATGCAGACTTTCTTTTTTAAATTGAAAACATCTCAACATCAATGCTTAAATAAAAGCTTCCTTGAATTTTTTTCTCAGTGCAAAGAAAGTTCTGAAAAAACTTCAAGGAACACTGTTGATTCGTTCTCCTCAATAAAAATAAAATAGGAAGTGAAGATTTTAAAACACTGCAAACCAGAAGCGTAGTTTGAGAGCATTACCATCTTTATTTTTCTTGGCTCAGTTTTGATGTGGCTAGGTTCCTCCCATTAAACTTTTTCCAAACGATATAGTGAGGTTCAAATGTAGGTTAAATCTCCGATCTCTTCCATTAATTTACAAGACTAACACAATTTGATTTTTTCAGCCTCCTCCACTGAAATAAACATTTAGACACATTTATTCTTCAGCCAAAGGCTTTCTTACCTTTTCAATCGCCGGGATGAGAATTGCCAGGTGGTACTTTTTATATATCCTAAATACGTTTTTTAAAATAGAGACACCTTTTGATAGCAATACTCTCTCATTTTTATTTCAGGTCAATTCATGGATGCTGGATCTCATTCAGTACCATTCTCTGTTAGACTTCCAGGCAGTATTCCTTCCTCCGTTGAATCGCCTCAGTGGGCAGTTCATTACAAGCTTGTAGCCACAGTAATGGGAGCCTCTGATCTTCTGGAGACATTCGAACGATCTTTCTGCGTGAACAGAATTTGTGATCTGAACATTCATCCAAAGGCCAAAGTGAGTTTGCTGTGCTCTCACTATCCACCATCAATTCTTCTCTTAATCTAAGGGAACACTGATTTTAAAAAGTTTTCTTTCTTTAAATTTGGTGTTTCAAAAATTTCCAGATCCTATTTTATTTTTTGAAGAGACATAAGACAACTTGATAGTTAGAAAGAAGACAGAATAGGTACCTACTCTGCATGTAGAGAATGAAAATCAAGGAAGTTTTTAAGAAATTCTGTCAACTAGTTTTCCAAAGAAAAATATGTAATGGGACGAAGTTTGTTGCAAACAGAGATGGTTTTGGCCATCAATTTGTTTTGCAATAATGATCCTCCGTATTCCTGTCAAAAAAATCAAAATGGGACTGGAAATCCTCGATACCGCCAACTGAGAAGGTGATTTTGTAGTTTCACCATTGATATAGAACCACTACCTAATCGGTTGCAGTGAAATGAATGTACTTACAGTTTGCTGTATCATGAAATACCTAAATTAATCTATCAGTTTACATATCTCAGATTTAACATAAAAATCAAACTTTTAATGGACATAGGTATCTTAGGAGGATTGGGCATATTAAAGAAAAAAACCGCAGATCTCTTTTTTCAAATCTTGATTAGCTTTACATTTGCTCTTCGGAAAATTGTATGTTTTATTTTGTTAATTTTGTATGTTTCAGATGCCCATCGCAGCCTCAGTTACAGCATCAAAATGCCCCTGCATCAGCTGGGATATGGTGACTGCGTCTCTGCAACTGGACCGACAAGGTTTTATTCCAGGCGAACAAATCTGTGTAAATGCCTGCATAGAGAATCACTCTCATAGACCAATCTATTACACTAAAGTATCTCTTGTGCAGGTGAGAAAATTATGTAGATCAATTTCAGGTTCCTTCTACAAAGATTCTGACAAATAGTACTCGGATTTCTTAAAAGGAAACATGCGAGACAAAATTTGAAAAAAAAGCACCTAATTACTATTTTCTGTGAACTGTGTAATGCGGCTACTTTTCCGTTTCTGTGCAAAGTTCTTGGTTAAGTAGGGGCTTTCCATTAATTACTTCTCGCTGAAATATCGATTTTTGGTTACTCTATCCCATGTAATGCAGGATAGAACAATCACAAAAAATTTCACCATGCTTTACAAGTTACCCCTCTTATACTTGCATAAAAATCAAGATGCCATGCGGTGTCAGACCCCTTCTCTCCCTTCCCTGGTCCCTTCTGCTAGTGTATGACTTAATTTTTGAACAGCCGTAATATAACTAACAATAAAAGCAACCTAGCCTTTCTTAGAACATTGCTAAAGTTCTTCAAGGAATAAATGTTGTAAGAAAAGTGAAGTGAAAATGTACTGAATAAGGTTTCTCTTCTTAAAAATTCTAAGCAAATGTACATTTCTTTAATGAATAACAAAGATTGAAAATTATATGAGGTAAATCACGATGAGAGAGTGGTACAAAACATTTGTGAAAGGGAAAAAAAGCAAACTGTTGCGATGAGGCAAAGAAGGTATATCTGTAAGTCTGTTCCATAATATTTTGTTTTCATCTTTGAAAATTCTAGATGTGTGCTCTTCTTTTCCTTTAGAAAATGTGCCATGTAGATGTGTTTGCAGACAGCCGAAAGTTGAAATGCAAACGACTCGTTACTGATTACCAGCGAGGCTCAATCCCGGTGGGCACTACCCAGGTTTGGATGAACGAAATGATTACAGTGCCTCCTGTGCCCTCAAGCTCTATTCACGACTGCTACGGTTGGTCCATTCAATACTGGATCCAAGTAAGTAATTACTTCAAAACTTTTTCTTACGTAACCGTGGTTTACATTTCACAAGGTGTCTACCACCAGTATAAACTGGTAAAACCAGAAAATAGCAGGAGGTTCGACGTCATCAGGAAAAATTAGGAAAATCGGTCACGTGTCAGGAAATTGTAGAGTCAAGCGTTTTTCAAATATGTGCAGTTTAGCACATGCACAAGTGAAACATTTAATTCCATTCATTGAATTTGTTGGTTTGTGAAATCAAACAAATGTCACTTTATCCAGGCAAAAAAATCGAAAATTTCATTTCAAATATCAGGAAAATATCGGAAAAATCAAAATTAAATATTTGTAGACACTCTGAAGTCGGAACAAAGCAGGTATGTGCATGATGTTGGAAAGCATAACTCTGATTAAAAATAGAATCTCATAAAAGTCAGCAGTTTATTTCAACAATTTGACCACAGTTTCATATGCTAGGTATCTCATACGAATTTGTCTGTCTCACCTATCATAAAATTGTTTTAATAATAGAGAACCTCTATTCTGCAGTATAAATAGAAGAATTACAGGAAGAGAAAAAAAATGGGCATTTGCAATAAAAAGGTTGAGTTAAAAAAATACCAAAAGATGGCACTAGTTGGCAAAATCATTGCCATTTATTAACTGTTTAAAAAAAAAGAGTTGAGGCTGAGAACTAGTCAGCCACTCCGTTGCTTTTGCCAGTTTTTCAAAAGGCAATACCTCTATTGATCTTTACTGCAGGGATTGGGCATTCAGACTGACTGTGCTTCAATGATATTTAGGTATCAACTATTGAGCCATAAAGTTCTATCAAGAGTATAAAAGATCTTGTCCGACTCGACTCGATTCAAGATGGACCGTAGACAGCGTAGGCACCTTCTAAGACCAGACTACAGATACCCCTCACTGCGATTTTTGCCAGCTGCAGAAAAAATTTACGTTTCTAGTGTGCATCATATAAACGGCTATATAAAAACGGAGAATCAATGTAGGTTATCCGTGGAAACCCACCAATCCCAGATAATATTTTAGGAACGAACCTGCATCATCTGTATCAGTGTCATTTTTTTCTTTTTCACCCATTCAGTAAACCGATATTTATTTATTACTATCTTTAGTACATGAACTTTGTTGAGAGAGCATTTCTTAAAAAAAAATATCTTATTACCCCTGATGATATGCTCAATTGTTCTAGATGGATGTCGTGAATGTTGCGCCAAAAATTGTGGCTACCATGCGAATTCCAGTATTCATTGGTAATATTCCTTTGAAGTCTTTGTACCCTCATCTTAAGATGCCTAGTCCAGGCAGTCTCAATATGGACTTTTTTCAAGCCAATTGGGGTAAGTTAAAAATGTTTGTCGATTTTATTGTCAATGGTGTATTGAATCCTCATTTGGGACTGATAGACAGGGATATCTTTGCAAATAAAATGGAATTCCTCATGGGGTCTTACAATGGCACCCATTTGAGGCAATAGGACTCTGTTCATTCCTTTTCAATTTTAGGGTGTTGCAGCTACTCTGAGAATCCGTACGTTCGGTGGTTTAATAAAGATCAACAATGTCTTGCGGTGTCATACATGCCAATAATTGTACTTTTGACTCGCTGTAATCGTGACATGATTTTCTGGATTGTGCCTGTGAACATTAAAGATGGAATAAGTTAGAACAATCTAAGATTTTATTTCAAAGGTGAAAAACATTAGCTTTTCTCTCTTAGGTACCGCACATTCTCATGGATCGGCTAAGCACATGGCAATGTAAAAAATCTTCCAAGATCTGATAAGTTTTCTTTTCCTTCTTTTCCCCCTCTAGTCCCAATTTTTTTTTTTTTTTTCTTTTTTTTTAAATGGAGGCTATCTTGGAAACGGATGATAACTCTTCACTAGAAGTCATCGCAAATGAATTGTTATTGCCCTCATCAGAGCTTCCAAAACAGCTGTCCCAATGAAGTAATAAACAATTAAAACTAGCCTTTTGTGTTCAGACAGAGAATTTTCATTCAGTAAATATTGCACAATTTTAATTCAAGAC
This sequence comes from Bemisia tabaci, assembly GCF_918797505.1. NCBI lineage: Eukaryota > Metazoa > Arthropoda > Insecta > Hemiptera > Aleyrodidae > Bemisia > Bemisia tabaci. The sequence goes on from NC_092798.1 coordinate 48,250,413, forward strand.
TTTGGAGCAAACTATGGAAATGATCAGCATAAAATTTAAATTAACAATACATATGTACATTTTGGTTGGTAAAATATTGCTTAAAATTTGTGTTTGTTTTTCCAGAATTCTTTTCTGAAGAAGAGTGTACATTCAGTGACAAGACTGGGGATGAGATTGCAAGTGTAACAACACCGAAGTATCTTGTGCTGCACCCGGTGAGTAATGGAGATTGTAAGGAAATACAAAGTCTCCCTGCGAATGATGGTTCCCCAAAAGCCTAAAATAATTATTAATTTTCTTTCCACCGATGGTGAAAAAGTATTCGAACAGTGTATTTGAAAGACTGATTGCTCACTTATGTTTCTAATTATTTCTTTTGATTAGTTTTGTTTTTGTTCTCTGATTTCATAAATAAGCCATCACACATAACCTCTAGGATCATAATTTGAAGAAATTCATCCAGCTGTTTCGATTTTTGGTCTAGAAAAGAACCAAAAAGCTTCTTCATCGAAATTTTTACCAAATTTTCCTTTTGTTTGGATGTAACAATTTAGAACATTTTCAAACGAATATGTTCTCCAGCTTGTGATTTTAAAAATTAAGTTCAGCAAGAACCCCTAACTGATGAATTTCACCAGTTCGATCCTTGAGACTATAAAATGCAATTATGCATACTATTTGCAATTAATTATGCATTAGTCAAATGTTTATACCTTTGTCCTCAGGCAAAAGAGCCTTTCCTACTTCACCTAAGTCTTGTCTCTGTTCAGTTGAACAAAGCACAGAACGGGAGGGCTTTGTTTTTTTCTTTCTTTCTACCTCTTATTTTGTACTTTAATGTTTAGCTTTTTTTATGTTGTTTTGAATTTTCTCAAATTACATTGATATGGTGACTACAGAAACTCATAGTTCAAATGTGACTCGTCTAGTGATTCTTGTTACCTTATTTTAGCTTTAGGACTCTGTAAATATTCTGAGAATTTTTCAATTGTTGCTGTTATAATCCGTATTTTTCAGAAATATTATAATTAGATTATCAACACCTGCAACGTCTTTAGTAAACTATTTTCAGTGAACCCAGAGTAAAAAGTTTCATGAATTTCAACTATTCTGATATGTGATGACTACTTTTATTCAGGTTATTCTAAAATAATCGGATGCATAAGAAGCAAATCCATATCTAGAAAATATGTGATCAATTTCGAAAGTTTATTATCTCAAAAGTAATGGAAATAAGGCTCTAAGGCTAAACAAATTTTATGGATTGATGTCAAGAAGCCATCAAAAACAAAAAACAGTTTTTTTTTTTTTTTTTTTTTTTTTTTTTTACTGTTGGGTTAATCAATCAATGCCATAATTTAATCAATTAATCATACACTTTTGAGACTTATGTAGATCCATCTCCTTTTATACTTTAATACTGAACCCGAATAAAACAAATACATAATTAATCAAATATATTGCAAAAGTGTCCATACACAGAGCTTTTTACCTGAGACTCACTTTAGTTTCTCATCACTAGATTGTTTTCATGTGTATCTCTTGATAATACCGTTCTTGTCCTCTGCAAAATTCAGAGGAGACCCTCAGAAATAATCTTAAGTATAGAACTGCCTTAAATTAATTATCAATTGTTTAACCGTTCATTTTTTTCTTTACTGTATGCATTATTCATTTATATTCATGTTATTATACTCCTTGTTACAGTTTCTTATAGTAATTTTACTTTAATATTTTGATTTAAAAAATGTACTTGGAATTCAAAATTTATTCTTTATTATAAAGTAAAATATTTATTGTTTCAAAAATTCTTTGCCCATAGCCTGAAAAATGGGTGATATAAATTTCCTTGTAGTTGTAGTACTTCTGACAATTTTAAAACGTCCAAAATAAATCTTTATTTTCTTAAATTTATGGTGATTACAATTATGTTTCAATACCTCCCTCTCATTGCATCACAAAATTATTACCAACCTAATGTTTTCTGCGGAAATTCATTTTAGATAGTGTTGAGGTCCAATTACTTTGACATAACTGCAAAAAGTTTTGCACCCTACTAAGTTTTCATTTTTAATTTGGTGTATCGTTCTTTTCTTTGCTACCTGCATACCAGACTTCAGAAAATATTTGCAGAAAATGTATTCATATCGGTTTTTTTTTCTTTCTTTCTTTCTTTTTTTTAAGGAAAGAATATCATTAAAAGATAACTTTGATAATATTTTATAAAGAATTATATTTTTCCGAATGCCACCTGATAACTTGAAAAATTTTAGGAGCAGCTTAGGACAGTTTTTTTTGTAATATTTTGTTTTTGACAATTTGCTAACAACAAAATTTGAAATTTTTACGAAAGGAAAAACCTTCTGAAATTTAATATTTCCTCATTTTTTTTTCTAAATGAGTGTTACTAACGTTACACTTTGTCGTACAAGAAAAGAAAGCTTTCTCTATTTTATAAGGAGCAACTGAGTACAATAATCGTTTACTTAGGGAAATATTTGCAATGGCTGAGAGAAAGCAGCATTTGACCTGATAATGATACTGTATAACTGTATTGAATATTGTACTGATTATAAATATAGCTCAGGAAACAAATTCGGCTATATTTGTGTGAATGTATTGTAAAACGTAGGATAATTAACTATTTCTCACCATAAACAAGGGAGTAATATCACCAGAAAGATATGTTTTTCCATCTTCTTTTTTGCATGTTTGAAATGTGAGAAAATTTATTTCTTGTTTAAAAATTTAGCAAAAGTTTCCATGACAAGTAATGGCAAAACAAGAGACGCTTCTGCATAGATCTGTGAACAGGTTCAAAGCATAAAAATTTTAATTACTTGCATTACAAGTTCAAAAACTTAAAATTACAAGAAAACCACTACTGTCCTTCCTGTAAAAAAGAATTACATTCTAATTTGATTTTTCCTCCCTACTTGGGTGCAACTGCTCTTCACAAGTTTTTTAGCAGCTATCACTCAAAATTACCAAAAGAAAATGGATTACAGTGGTTTTAGCATAGTGATATTAGATCATTTGTACATGATACATCAACTTCAAGGATACGGTAAAATGAATAAATCATTGAAAAACTTGCCTTGACAGGTGCTGCAGTCTTCTTGATTTTGCCCCAAGATATTGCCTCGTCTGGTCTCGCTCCACTATCACTTCCATCAAATTCTGAAGCCGTATTCACAAAAACAGCGAAATCTGCACCATTCCTCTGAAAATTTGAATATTTTTATAAATTCTCCTCTGTTAAAAATTAATCAAAAATCATGGCTCTTTTGAAAGTCATTGACGTCCAGTTTTCTTTTTCCTTTGCCAAAAATATGTTTTAAAAAAATTGAGCTGATAAGCTGATCTCGTGAATGACTATCCACAAAGTAGCCATTATGCCTTCCTCTCCATCAGATACTGATAATAAAGAATCTTTGATGACATTTGACAAATTTAATGCACTGCTTCATCGAATTTGCCTCATAAAATTATTTTAAGTGAGATATCAAGTTGGCTCAAATCACCGTTTTACGTAGAAAGGACTCTCGGACTATCTTCCATTTAGGCTGTTTCAAAATAGTATTCAGATAAAAATTTCATAACATCGGGCATTTCCCTCTTCTAAAGAGTACGTGTCTTGATTACCGACAAAATGGTTGCGATGGTTGCAAGGTACTGATTCTTTTTTGTATCATGCTATTCTGAGAACTTCAAATGTGTTTTCCTCAAGACCAAGTTTTGTTATGAGGAGTCTTATTGCAATGCCTCAATTGGCACCATTGTACAATGAAGCAGGTGATGTTCTAAAATTTAGATCAATGAATGTAATGCATGTTTAGTCAAGAACATATTGCACAAGTCGGAGCTGATTTTCTGTAAATTGTTCATAATCTGTCATGATGATATTCAGTCTTAAGTTGGTGCATCAGAAAATTTTGAAGACAAAAATCCAGTGAAATTCCTGAATTTTATGTGCATTTTTTAGGCTAAGGATACCTAAATAAAAAATACTCACCATGAGATTAGCATTACAAATATGATGTTTAATTACTCCACCTCCAATGATTATCATTCCAGAATTTACAGCCTTCATTGCCATTCTATTGATCCGTCGTAGATCTGCAACAACATACAGAGAATATTATTCAGCACTAAATAATTGAAATATTTCAGGGCGAACTTTTCAGACCTGAGCACATAAAATGTCATTATGAATCCCTTTCAATGTTCAAAAAAAGCTTAAGGCATAATTTTCCCGGCCAAATCGAATTAATGTGTTTACTATGAATATGATGAAAAATCCATTTCAAGATATTTTTGATCTAGCAGTTCTTTTAAAACCTTGAAGCTCGCGCTTATAATGTTTTTCCTTCTCATTATAGGGAGCGCATAAACCCCATCAGGAGTAAAAAATCTCTGGCATACACAAGAAAGGTTCAAACGCCACACTTCAAACAGCCTAAAATGTATTAAACGTAGAAACAATAATAACGATAATTATTATTGTCTCTTGTAGATCAAAGATAAAGGAAGAGAATGAAAGTAAATTTGTTACCGGACAAGATATCCAAAATTAGTCCAGGTTTACGAAAAGAGTGGAAAAACATCATATCTCCCAGGCTTCCGTCAGTTAAAGCCGGACATAACACAGGTATTTTATTTTTAGATGCCCAGTAGTAAATAGACTCTTCATTATTTATCTTCGAGCCAAGCCATGCTATCATTTTTGAAGGGGTCCATAGTACATCCTGAAAAAATACACATGATTGAACACATAGTGAAGTAGTATGGGTACGAGTGGATCCTTCAAAATCAAATGTAAAACCGCAGAAGGAGCATTTTCAATCAAACTAAAATATAGTTCTATTCTGACCTCTATTATATTATGTACTAGCTATCCTCCTAACTTTCGTTCGAAAGAAACATGGCTTTAAAATTCAACGATGCCTTTAATTAGTTTGACTGAGTTAATACTGTACAGCGACATAGAATACAAAGCAAGGAAACATTTTTGTACATTAAGTGGCAAAAAAAAAAAAAAAAAATTGCATCCACTGCTATACGGCATGCAATAAAAAAAAATTAGTAACAACAGTTAGTGAAATCAAGTGCTGAGACTTAACTGACTGTAGAAATGGATGTTAGCAGTCACTTAAGCACTTCATTCAATTTTGGTGCTTGCCTATGACAGAGACTGACTGGTTCAAGGTAAAGTAGTTCATGGTTACATCACATTCCGGAGTAGGCTAGATTTCAGCAGACGGTTTCTCAGTTATGTTTGCTAAAAAACACCTTCATTCTTAATGTGTTAACTAATAACAATATTTTCAACTTAGTTCTTAGGTTTGAAACTTTTTTTGGCACTAACATTCCTTAACGACTGCTTGAAAGATAAACATTTTAACTTTTTAAAAAAACCATTTCATGTTCAAAGTTTGAAAAATGCCGATTGCACTCAAAATGCATTGCAACATATCTGAAGATTCACCATGATTTACAACGGGTAAGTAGAACAGATAACTGAACCGTAAAAAAATTATCTTTTACCTTTGTCTTCTGTTCTTCCAGCATTTCATCTAACAATGGAACAATCCAGTCTTCAAATGCACAGTAATTACTATTAGGGACCATGAGATTTCCTATTCGGTTAATTCCTTCATCTCTTAGTTTACGGCCATCCAAATCGAATGATCCAATATACGTAGGTGCTAAACATTTAATGAAATCTTCCTCAACTCCACCAGCTGTCGTTACAATACAGTCAACCATATGGTTTTTCACCAAATAACGTATTGTGTCCCGCAGTCCTGAGGAAACTATGTTGGAGGTATAACCCAAAAATATGGTACAGTTTGAGCGGACACGGATAAACTCATCTTCTTCATCATCTGTCTCTTTGTCTGGCGGCAGGGGTTTACTTCGACACTCCAGCTGGAAAAATAAAGAAGTTATCTCAACACATTCATTTTACTTTCATTGGGTGAATGGTATCTCATTAATAGTGTGCTAGGGGGCAGAATTTTGTCTAGTAGCTAAAAATCTTCAGGTGAGGAGGTTGGCAGTCTGTATCTGAACTGAGTTAGCAGTGTTTAAAATATTTTCAGTTGATTCCTCTATTACCTTTTTAAGAGATTTAAGGGCATGTTCATTGTAGTAATAAGTTTCATTAATTCTTGGCAGCCCACTAACACGCAAAACCAACAAATTACTAGTTCCTACAAATGCATCAGGACCGGAAAAATGAAGAAATCAAAGTTCTGATTTTTTCAGTATTTCTAAAATGGGTGCCTACTTTTCTGAGAGACTTTAATGACACACATTAAATCAATTCAATTTCTCGTGATTAGGTACTACTTACTGAAAATCTCCCTGATACAAAGAATCAGTTGTGATGGAGATAACATAAAGATCTTTGTCCATTTAAGAAACTGGATTGATTAATTTTAAAAAAAAAAAAAGAGTAAACTAAATCAGCTAACTACATAATCAGGTCAGTGAACTAAATGAAAGAACAAAGAAATCATAAACTTAAATTCACATTAATTACCAAAATTACTGGTGCGTTTTCAAGCCTCCGATAGCTTCATGTTCAGAGTTTTCCGAACTAAAGAAGCTTCTAATCCTAGAGAAACTCAAAGGAAAAAGACACAGAATGTCAGTGCACTTATCAATACATACATAATGAGAATATTAGTTTAAAAGTTACACTTCATTCCATTTCTTTCACTGAACTCTAAATACCTACTTACAAACCATTTTATTGATCTCCTCAACTGCTAGGCCAAAATTTGTTGCTTGAAATCCACAATGTTTGTAGGTTGCTAGAAGACCCTCATAATCCAGTCCTTTGTCCCAAGAATAACCTGTTGGGCACAGAATTTATAGAAATAAGAAATAATTAAAAAGAAACATATCGACGGTGTAAATCAGCAATCACAACTCGTTTGCAGTGTCTGAAAATCTCCGCCTCTATGTAATTTGTTTAAGGAGAAAAAATTGCCATCATTCCTTGAAGTTTGTGAAGAATTTTCTTCGTGCAGAGAAGAAAAATCATGGCAGTTTTAAAGAATTGTCGTTGCGTAGTTTTCCGTTTAAAAAATAAAGTATAACAGGAAGTATGACAGGAAGTCTATGATGTCGCAAAGTAATGTGATTGCCAACTTACACTATCGATATTCTTTAAATACTGGCATGGCTTCACTTAGGTACTTACATTGACAATTAAGAGATTGACACTGAAATGATCAGCTTAGTATGTGCAAATAATCACTAAAAAATTATTTATGATCTTGTTACAGTCAATCCAACAATAAAAAAATTAGAGACTGCTGTGTAAAACTGCCACTGGGTAAGTCTGCTGTAGTTAACGAGTGACCAGTTGATATTATTCGCTTTTTTCCACTTTCTGTGCGTGGTGGCCATGCTACAGTAATCAGGGGTAGAGAAAATGCCCGATCACGCGTCCAGGCGCATGAAAATGTGGAAAAGCCACCAAAATGTGAAAAAAGGGAAGCTTTTAAAGGGTCATCGGTCGAAAGTCGACGAAAAACAGAAGAAAGGTCATCTTTTTTTAAATTGGTGGGAAATATTGTGGAAAACCAATTAAACCAAATGTGGAGAGCCTGCGGACGGGCGCGTGAAAAAGTGGAAGCTTGGAAGATTCTGCATCTGTGGAGTAAATTGGCAATTATGCAAAACCATCAGAAACAATCAGCTACCAACACCCTTGAGGACAACTGTAGACAAACACAAAACAGATATCAACGATGAGACTTCTAGACCACAAATCTCGTTTGGAGTGTTTAAAAATCTCCGCTCCCATTTTATGTTTTTGAAGGAGAACAAATCAATAACGCTCCTTGCGGTAGTTTTCAAGAATTGATGTTGAATAGCTTTAGGTTTAAAAAAAAAAGTATGGACAGGAAGTCTACGACGTCGCAAACCAAGATACATGGCTGGTAGTTTCGCTGTCCTCATGCTGAGATCTTTGTTGAGATTTGATACTTGCAAGAGAGTCTTACCTCGAAGAATCAAGGATCTAACTGTTGGCGCCCATTCAATAAAAAAGGTGCAGATAGCACTGTCAGAGGCCATTCTGCTCTTTGGAGCAGAAACGTAAGATTATTAATAAGTAGATGATAAAGCGAAGATTAGCACCAACGAAAGAGCTAGATTCTTTACCTGTCACAATTGGTGTATCATTCGGCATGCTAGAACTGGAGACGAACACAGCACTTTTGGCAGCATTGACATCACTTCCCTTCACATCAGAGGATGAGACATCTTTAGAGGTAGACATGATGATTGAAAGATGACTAGGTAAGTTACTGTTAACACCAAAATATGAGGGCTGGGTGTTCAAAAGACCTCAGACAAGAGGGAGGATAAAACTAATGGTGAGCATGGAAAAACTAGGAAAAATCACACTAGAGTTTCTTTCACTTTTACTACTTACAATTTTATTGATACAAATGAAATGAACACGTAAGTAAATACTGAAAATAATTACTACTGGAAGAAGAGAATGAAGTACATGATGTGAACGACTTCCAAAACGCACATGCTCGAAATGCTCAATTCCTCTTTGAGGTTAGGTAGCATTGTTATTGTTTACATGCCCGTGAGCCCGTGACTTGTGATAACGGTTGCACCTCTGATAAGGTTTTAATTGTTTTAATCTTCTATTTTTTTCCCCAGATAAATTTCGAGTGGAATCGCTGAGTTCTACTGCACACAAAATCAAGGGTTTTTTCAATCTGTTATAATCCAATCTGTACAGTGTGAAAGTTATTCTGGTTGCAGTTTTACAACTGTGGTAAGTAATCTAGCACCTACGAGTACTTACCTCAGCCGTGTGGCTACTCTTGATATTTCATCATTTTTCTAGATTCTTCGAATTATTGAAATCCTCGTTGCTATTTAGTCTCTGTAGATTGTAAGACTACAAAGTCTAATGTTTTTCATGTCTTGGGTGTGCTTTTGTAAAGGCTCTAAAAGTGTAGAGCATTTGTCACTTTTTGTCGATGCCACTTTTTCTTTTTCCACTTGCCTCTTAAAAGGCAAGTATTTTTGAACCTTTAACGGCCTACCAATGTGCTTCCCAACATTTTCATTTCCACCCTCAATTTTGTATTCTTTCCCAGTTGCTTCACAAGGAGTAATGCCCAATGAAACATTTAATCTTGTGAGAAACAGAACAGCATTCGCCCTCAACCAACATTAAACCATTCCTATAATAAATTGGAGGAACATTTCACGATTGTCTCCTTAATTTTTTTCATTCTGTTGTAAAGATTACGATCTGCGTGATTTTACTCGTAAATCAGAAACATTTTAACAGAGTTGTCTTGTCCTTATACTCACGCTTTGAGTTGAACGTGATTTGAAATTGGCGCCTTTTTTCGCCGACTGACGACAGCGATACCTATGAGCGGACGGTGAAAGTTTGCTCCTGCACACTTTCCTGTTATAGTCACGTGCTCACGTGCAACAGAAATTGCTTAGAATGTAATTGAAGGCGATTGTTAAGTTAAATTCTTGTTAAGATTTCGTATGGGAATGGGACTTGAAAGCAAAAATGATTTATTGGAGGCACGGACTATAAAAGAAAAGAGTCAGTTTGACTTTGAATGGTGGTTAATTGTAACATTAACCGCATCCTTGTATATTTTTTAGGGACATCCGGGGGGGGGGGGGGGGGGAGGAATCTTGAATGATTTGGGCCTTCCCCAGTGGGTAAAACAGCCTATTATGAAGGTGGAAAAAATTAATTCCCTTCGCAAGGAATGAACTGAAGTATTCAGCAGCTGGGGTGGATACCTCCAATTTAAATTAAAGTTTTTTTCCATTCGCCTAGGTAAGTACTACATAAATTGTAATTTAGAGAAACTGTCAAAAAATCACAGAAGACCTAGCCGGAAGCTCCTCTTTTATATCCTAATATTTTATTTTCATGCTGAAATAGACCAACATTGAGTTTTTACAATTTTTTTAATTATTGAAACTCCTAAGTAATTTTAGAAAAAAAATTTCTATCTCATCTTTTTTTTTTTCGTAATTTAAGTATCGTATGTCATTCCAAAACTTATTTTGTAGCCTCCATATAAGTAAGAGTTTCCTTGTATTAACTTGCCTATTTATGCACATGCCTATACCTTGTAGATTTTCTGCTTCGTACCAATTTTAAAAGATTGTTTGACATACTCAGTTACATCAAGTCATTGCTCATTGATTGTCTAAAAACCAACTCACTCCACTCTTCATATAATACAGGAAAATACTATAGACATGTTTACCTACTGGCTGTAAATTTTTTTCTTCGAAAATTGGACTGTCACCAATTCTTCTAGAATCAGAAACCAGGTGATCATCACATGAGTGGGATAGAAACCAAGTAGGCATCTGCTTGACCTTGACCTATTTTATCCTACCCACAGCTCCTTGCAAGCTCTGACCAATATTCATTTACTAAGTGTGTGTCACTCAGCTCTCTCTGGGAGCACAAAACTTACTGCTGCTGAAGAAGTTTTTGTTGGAATAGTATAATAACAAATCTTCTACCATGAATTCCTGGTTGATAATATGTTGTTTTCTTGTTTCTTTGATCAGTGGTCCCTATTGTGCAAGCCTTGATTCTGCCATGTCGGGGACTTTTTTGTATTTCGCCTATGGAAGCAATCTTCTCACCAAGAGAATTCATATCAACAATCCAACTGCTGTTCGGAAGGGCATCGCTAAATTGGAGGTATGTATTTTTCTTACGAGTCCGGGGTTATATCGAGTGATTGATTTATGGGTGGCTACCAACTCAAAAACCACGCATCTTGTTGCATGACTTTACTAATAACTTGAGTATTTTACTTTTCTTCTGAAGAAGTGATCAATGTAATCACTTGACAATTGTCAAGATTTTTACTCTTCATTTGAAAGATTTTCATAAAAATTTCTAGAAATTGGGTTGAATTGTTCTGAAAAAATAAATAAAAAAGCTGCGGAACTTTTGAAACCCTGGTATTACAGTATGTGATTCTTGTGGCATCAACCGTTAAATTTGAACTTTAAAAATGGAACATTTTTTTAAAAAAAATTTTAAGCTAGGAAACCCTTTTTGCTCTCTCAAAGTAAAGTTTATGTTAAATTTAATTTAAATAAGTCATGAAAAAAATGAGCATCAAAATGTCAAATTCTAAAAATCAGTCATATTGATGTTAAACACAAAGTAAAGAACCTACCGAGTACTCACTACAAGAAACTAAACGGTAAAGGACAATTGATGTTAAAACTCACCAAAATAAAGTGATATAAAAAACTTTTAAGAGTGCACAGTGGAATTTTCACATTAAAAACTCCTATCTAATAATTTTTTTAAGAGTTTTTCCTACAAACTTACAAGTTTTTTAACTTTTTCAACAGCTACTGCCACTGAAAATGAGCAAAATTAACTTACATACACATTCCTGCCTTGTCTTATTCAAAGAAAGAAAATCTACAGAGCTCCATTCTTCAACGATTACTTATTTGAATGACGTTTCCAGCCTTTTCAAACTATTCATTCGGAATTTAATGCAAAAATATTGTACCTATGTCATCCAAACATATCATACATATAAAGAGCTGACTATCAGATATTAAGTTTTTCTGCACACTAAGAATTTCATTAATTTTCATAAATCTCTCTCTTGTAAGAACATTACAATTTGTAAATTATAATGATACAATTCTTCTTTCATTCAGAATTATCGGTTGGACTTCAACTACTACTCTCACCGTTGGAAAGGCTGTGCAGCAACGGTTGTGCCAGATGAGGGAAAGCATGTCTATGGTGCACTATGGGAAATTGGGAATGAAAATATGGCAGCCCTTGACAAGTAAGTATTATTGTCGTCACATCGCAAAGGATTAGACCTCCGTACTGATTTAGCGGACGGACTGTAATAATTCTGTGTTGTAGTACAAACTGCAGTCTCTGTTTGCTATTATGTAAATTCTTACTACCGTGGTAGGTAAAACATACAACCAAAAACCTGCTTAAACGACAGAGTAGATTGCAAAAAAAAAAGGAGATGGAGAGGCATAAGTTTCTGATGTAGAAAGAGCGTGAATACCTAATTTCAATTTTTGAAAGCTAAATCTATAGCTGTAGTAGAGAGTAATCATCTGTAAAACTTTGTCCGTACAAACTGAGAGACATCAGTATATAATGCCAGAGCCTGTTCCAGATTCTGTTCCCTCTTTTGTTGTATGTGCTGGATAGGGAATTACATAGATACAACAAAAGAGGAAAAGGAATCTAAAACAGGCTATAATGCCTCAAAAAAAATTGTGTAAGACACCTAAGTTTTAAAAAAATTAGTAAACATGCAAGTGACTTTTTCTCCTTAGAAAACTGAAAAAAGTCTGCATAATTTGGACCTATTTATGTATGTCAAATGTAGTTTTGTGAAAATGAAGTAAATTCAAAGAACTGTGTGAATAGGATTTGCTTTTCACAGGGTTCTTTTCTATTTAATTCATTTTCAAAAAGTTCCTCTTAACACTATATTTAATGAAAAGAATGAGAAGCATCCATCAGTAATAGTTTTGAAAAAAAAAAACAACAAACAAACTATTTCAAGTTTTGACCTGCTGCTTTCGGGCTCAGAATAATGTGATAAAAATAAAATTTTACGTTTTGTGACAGGCCTTAAATAAGCTGAGCCACTGGTAACTAACCCTCTAGGAAATTAGAGAATGTATACCCACAAAAACTCCTATTTTGACTCTCGACCCAACAAGACAGAAATTACTTTTCTTTAAAATTCCTCCCCAGGCACCAAGGTTCATCTTCTCATGGATGATCACAATTAGAGGTCATAAGGGTTGCTTGCATCTTAAAATTTCTCATATCAATTTTGCCTTTCACAAGAACGGTTGCAGGTCTTGTTTTTTTTCTCTTCTTCAGGCAGGAGGGCGTTGACTCTCACATATACGAAGTTATCAAAGTTTCTGTTAAAACTCCTGATGGCATCCGCATTGAGAGTCGAGCCTACCAACTTTGTGACCTCCCACCACCTGTGCCACAAGGAGAAACGTTCCCTGAGGAACGACGGCCATCAAAAATTTATCTCGAAACAATCATTGAAGGAGCTGAAGAAAGTCAGCTCCCTGAAGAGTACATAATGTTCTTGAAGTCATTTCCAGATAACGGATTTGCGGGAGAGATAAACATCAATGGTTCGATTTTGCCGGAAAACTGAAAACTCCTGTTCTTATCAATGCCTGTCTCAATTAATAAGGAATGCAAAGTTCCTTACCGCGATGTTGAAAGATGCAGGGAAATATTCTTAGCGACTGATCTGATTTTTTGTGCATTTCACATTTTACAGCTTCCTCAGATGAAACGGAAGATCTGACTTTAAAATTTTTTGGATTTATTTGTTTTTTTTTTTTCATTGTGAATTTTTCGTCGTTTCTCTCATTTTTTCTTCATGGTTTGTGCCTGTGCTTGAAAATACTTGAATATACATGATTTTCCCTCTGTCTCTTGAATTATGAAAAATTAACAGAGTATACTTGAAATTCCTGTAGGAATAGATGAAACCTTTACATGAAACGTTTAAAACAGTGATCAAAGCCTCTAAGTTAGCAGACTTTTTGGGGATCTAATGCTCAAATGTGAGGCATCTCTGAATCAACTAGGATGCCGAAAGGCCTTTGCCACCTTTGAGATTTACTTTCGCCTATTTCTTCTGTGTCAAGAAGCTCATGTAAAAAGGTACATTAAAATTTTTAAATTTATCCGTGGAAACGTCCATCTTTTCCTTTAAGTGAAAATGTACTTGAAAATATTTCAATTTTTGTTTTTCAAGCCTGCAGAAGCAATGTTGTTTCCAAAGACTGATTTAGTGGCTACGTCATTCAAAATAGCTCTCCATTAAATTTTGCCGCTCTTAGAAAGCGCAACAAAGTGATTGATATCAAAGCAGTGTATTATTGTACAATATCGAATGAAGTAAACACTAAATCAGTCAATTGACAGAGTCTTATGTTACTTGGTAACTCTCAAAAGATGCTGAGCACTAGAATATCCAGGAGTTTTATTTATTAATAAAAAAACTGAGTGGGTTACAAAACTGGAATTATTTTTCTTATTCAGGCAAGAAGGCGTGGATACCCATGTTTACGAGGTAATCAAAGTCTCTGTACAAACGCCAGAGGGAACCAGTGTTGAGAGTCGAAGCTACCAACTTTGTGATCTCCCCCCACCAGTACCGGAGGGAGAGAAGTTTCCTGATGAGCGGCGGCCATCAAAAATTTATCTCCGAACAATCATCGATGGAGCCATAGAAAGCAAATTACCTGCCGAGTATATAACTTATTTGCGGTCTTTCCCTGATAACGGCTATGAAGGAGAAATCAATTTACACGACTCAAATTCAACCTCTAGTGGATAACTTTGCTAACTAAGCATTGCAAAAGTCTGAAATATCTCTCTTAATGCCTTAATGTTAACTTGATTACTCTCCTAGTTCAATTTACTCTCTACTCAATTGCAATAACATTCAGAATGCTCTTTTATAGTTTTCATACTTTTTGAGGACCTGACAAAAATTAAAATTTTGCTTTAGCTTCATGATCATATTTCGATAGTTAAATGCGAATCTCAATCATAATGTTTAGAAATCCCTAATTATTTTCCATTTTCTTTAAGGACAAGTACCTAATCAAAAATTGTCCTTGCAATTTTATGTGTTTTCTTAGAATGAGTGAAAAAAATTCACCGAAACTTTTGGTAGAATTTTTTGGTTAGTTTTCATTTTTAAAAAAAAGAAAACATAATTGGAGACTTGGAACTTTGTTATTTAAGATTCGTGCTATCTGATTTCAGCCATCGAATGTCACTGACATTCATCCCTTAAGAACTTATAGCCCAGGGCCATACAGCTACCAAGGGTGAGATAGGTGCCATTTCGTTGGGTCTTTTAGCAGCACGGAGCCTGCCCTAGTAGCAACGACTGTTAAAAATCTTTTAAAATACTCTTAAATTTTAAAAAGAGAAAAAACTGTTAAAATTCTCCTACTTGAAACCCTTTACGGGCTTTTTTTAAAGTAAAATTTACGACTGGTGAAATTTAAGGAAAAAAAGTGGTGAAAAATTCTTAAAATATCAATGTGGTTTTTCAACGCTAAAAATGATTTGAAAATATGTTAAAAAATTACAATAATATTCCAGAGTTTTTTTAACATTTTTTTCCTTGAAGTTTACTTAAATTTTATTTCCTGTAAATTTTATTTTTCAAAAAAATAGCCAAAAAGGGTTTCTTAGTACAAAAATGTTGATAGTTTCTTTAGGAGTTTTTAAAGAATATTTTAAAATGCTATTGCTAGTAGGGTGTAGACTCAAAGTTTACCATTCTAGCACTTCCTGTTTTAATTTTTTGACCATTTTTCACGGTGGAGTTTCCTCATTTTCAATTTTCTTGCTAATTGACGAATATAAACAGCATAGGTCTGGATTGATGATTAACTTTTCACTGATAAATGATACATGCTCACTATGATTGACAGAAAATGCCACTTATTCTTATGAGACTAGAATTTAGCACTGTTTTTGGAAGTCAGCAGCAATTCCGAACTGAAAGTTGCTTGCATAAACAGCTGACTATTTGTGAAAGAAAGGTGGCAAAATCCAGTTGAGGGTTAGAGAGATGCTTTTACACTCTACGGAGACTTCCTGGGGTAGGAGTTGGTGCAATGAATGGGCTAAATTTTGCAATTAGGAACTAAAATTTCCAGCTCAATTTAGGAGCAACATAAGTAATAGGTATTAGTTTCCCTACATGTGTACGTAAGTGTTCTTACAGATGAGCCAGAAATTATAGTTCTGGATTGCAAAATGTAGTCCAAATGGTTGTAAAGCTACAGCAAAATTTCTGTTTTTTCTTGAATCCTGAGCTAGCAATTGAGTCTGCATATGAGGAGAAAGCAGTGCCAAAAAAAAAAAAAAAAAAAAAAAAAAAAAAACTTTCCACTACATTCCTTTCGAACAAATTTAAAAAATATTAAAAAATATTCCTGCGCTTGCTAGCTCTTATTTTTAGAAGTTGAGGTCTCCCTTTAATGTAAAAACTTATGTAACACAAAATTTACTGTATTAACTTTTCAATTTATTGAAAGGTATTTCTGATGACTGATAATTTTTTTTCGTTTCTGCCCTTTCATGGCATGTATTTTCATTTAATTTTCTATGAATAAGTCGCTATTGATTGCATAATGTAGACTTAGATCATTTTAAAAGTGATTAATTTTTTAAAATTGAACCCCATGAGAAAAAAACATACAGTCTTTCATGGAAAAAATGAGAAATTAGTTTTGAAAAAATTAGTCTCAGTTGTTTTCTTTCAGTCTCCATTTAAGATTTTCCGTGAAATAAAGTAAAACATAACTTTTTTTTACAACCATATTTGTCCCAAGACTTAAGATCCCACCTTGAATGTGTCTTTATTTTCTAATGTATTACAACTTTTGAACTGATTTTGCTTGTGATATACAGCGTGTGATAATTTTTGTAATTAAGTGTCTCTTTGAGTAACAAAATATGTTGATCAACCATTATTAAAACTTCTTAATAGCTTAAAAAGAAAATTTCGAAGTTGTCTTTTTATTTGTTTGAGATTTCACAATGAACATTATGAGAACAAGTTCAATGATGCGGATGTACATCATTGCTTAATCTAGGTAACATTTTTACAAATTATGAACTACAAAAAATTTTGGACGCCTTCAGCTTTAAACTCATGTGGTCAGGTCATCGAAACTAGGATTGATGCATTCTCATTTAAAGTTTTACCCTGATTTTATCGACTCAGTTTAAGTGATGAACTACAATAACTTTTTAATCCATTTGTTTACGTTGACAAGTATACTCCTCAAAGTACGCAAATGGGTTAAAAATAGAAATGATGAAATATTAAAAAAGCCATATTTCATAAACAAAATTTCAAATGAACTCTATGATTCACGATCAATTGAGAGTGAAATAAAGGTGAAAAAACTCCAGTATTAACTCATTATTTAATCATGATTGAATTGTATTAGCCAGCCAATTGGCATTTCCAATGTAACTTTTTGATGAGAATGATCATCACAACTTCCTTCGGGCTATTTTCATGAGTTTGTAATTTTTCGGGAGGTACGATTTAAAAATGTCCTCATACTTTCCTCTCCAATTCAAATTAATCATACAAAGTCAGTTAACATAGTCTTTCGTACTGAAGTTGTCTTTTTCAAATAAGCTATAACTTCCAAGGGCCAATTATTTCATGTGTGTGGAAATAATTCAAACAAGTCTGAGAAAATTGCGATTGATTCTAAGAGGAATCACTTTGTAAAAGTGGGGATAGAGGAGACAAGATACGGGAAAAGTGGTCCTCATTAACTGTTAAAGAAAAACACTGCAAAACATTCGAGAGTTGCCAAATTCCCTCCAATAAAATTTTTCTTTTGAGGACAGTCATGAATATTTTCTCTGGAGATTTTCCGATAATTTAGATCAGACTGCAATTAATAATCTGAACAATTGGAGGAAAAATAATCACAGATTACCCTAAGGATTTGTATTTTATCAAAGGAAATTGACGACGTCTGAAGGCTCATATGACCATCTTCCTTAGCACAGCAGTTAAATGGCACAGCAAAAAGGCGAGAGAAAATCAATGTGTTGCTCTTAGAATATTTAGGGGGTTAACAAGAGGGGAGAAAACAATTTTCTCAACAAAGTGAAACTTAATTCATTCAGATTGTAAAGCACTTTCTATCATGGTCAAAAAATCTCTGGTTTTCCAGGAGCAACAGGTAACATATACTCATAAGGCTATTATCTTTCCGATCAAAAAAACTTTTCTGTGACTCTGTCACAATACCCGTGGGCAAGTAAGTAAAACTTCTTCGGTAGAACTTTGTCCAGGTACCGGTAAAAACGGAAAAGAGTGATTCAAAATACTTGTATCGCTTGTTTCCGTAGTGACTCAGCCCAGACCCCTGCTCCTTGGACGTTGAATGGACTGGACTTCCAATCCCACTGCTTAATTGGTTCCATCCAATTAGGACCGTAGTTTGCCAAGATGTATGATTCAGTCTCACATGGGACACGAACTTTCAGGTTTAAAAATATCGTCCAGCACAGATGAAATTTGGGAAAGATGTATCTGAAAAAGACAAGAAATCAAAAGTTCAATAAGTATCCTCGTAAAACACTGAACAAACACAGAGCTTTTAGCCAACCCCAAGTAGCACAGATATCAAATAATTGCAAATCCTTACACGGTAGGTTAAACTATACCTGCCTGCAACATCCAGCTGTTGTGTATGTTGCCGTATCCCCTAATTGAAGGGGCTTTTATGGGCGTTTATTGCAATTCAACTGAACTGACGATGAGGTAAGCCGCAATTTTTTAGTTCCATTGGGGATTGCGTATCTTTGCGTTTGCCTGATGAGATTGTTCAAAATCGGTCGCCGTACATACAGGGTGTTTCAGACCACCCGTACCAGGCCTTTTTCTCGGTTGGTTTAGGTCGTACGAAGTCGGAGACCGCGGGGTTGAATAGGGAATCGACCCCAAGGAATCCGAATTTCGTGGTCCCGAAACCCCCCCACCCCCCCTTGGGGGGTAAAGGGGGGGTCACGATGCTAAAAGTCACGGTTCCCGACCGAATTGCGGATGGATCGCATCAGAATTGAAAAGCACGGAAAATTTCACGTGGAATTGACCCCTAAAAATCCAAAATCAGACCATCCAAGGCCCAAAAATGACCCCCTAAAGAGGGGGACAGTACCCCCCTCCATAATTTCTCTTTGGTCTCAAAATTGACGTAAATTCTCCAGAAAAAGACGGATTCCCAGGTAATCGACCTCGAGAAATCCAAATTTCATGGTCCCGAAGCTCCTCTAGCCCCCCTTGAGGGGTAAACGGGGGGGCCCAATTTTAAAAATCGGGGCTCCTTTCCGAATCGCAAATTGATTGCATCCAAATTGAGGAGCAGAACACATTTACATCTTAAGTGACTCCTAAGAGTTCTAGTAGACCCCCTGAATGGCAGAAAGTAACTCCCTGAGTAGGGGGCTTCGCCCCCGCCAAAAATTCCTCAAGATTCCTCTTTGGTCGCAAAATTGACGTCGATTCTCCAGAAAAAGACGGTTTCCCATGTAATCGACCCCGAAGAGCTCAGGGAACATGAAATTTAGAGTCCTCGGGGTCGATTACATGGGAAACCGTCTTTTTCTGGAGAATCGACGTCAATTTTGCGACCAAAGAGGAATCTTGAGGAATTTTTGGCGGGGGCGAAGCCCCCCTACTCAGGGAGTTACTTTCTGCCATTCAGGGGGTCTACTAGAACTCTTAGGAGTCACTTAAGATGTAAATGTGTTCTGCTCCTCAATTTGGATGCAATCAATTTGCGATTCGGAAAGGAGCCCCGATTTTTAAAATTGGGCCCCCCCGTTTACCCCTCAAGGGGGGCTAGAGGAGCTTCGGGACCATGAAATTTGGATTTCTCGAGGTCGATTACCTGGGAATCCGTCTTTTTCTGGAGAATTTACGTCAATTTTGAGACCAAAGAGAAATTATGGAGGGGGGTACTGTCCCCCTCTTTAGGGGGTCATTTTTGGGCCTTGGATGGTCTGATTTTGGATTTTTAGGGGTCAATTCCACGTGAAATTTTCCGTGCTTTTCAATTCTGATGCGATCCATCCGCAATTCGGTCGGGAACCGTGACTTTTAGCATCGTGACCCCCCCTTTACCCCCCAAGGGGGGGTGGGGGGGTTTCGGGACTACGAAATTCGGATTCCTTGGGGTCGATTCCCTATTCAACCCCGCCGTCTCCGACTTCGTACGACCTAAACCAACCGAGAAAAAGGCCTGGTACGGGTGGTCTGAAACACCCTGTACAACAACGGTTGAAAGCGGTAAAAATTGAAGTGCTTAAAAAGTTGTGACCAAATTGTGACTTCATTCAAATGCTTTTGTTACAAAATGCTATTCGAGAAGAAAGATAATAGCCGTTGCGTATAGGTACGTAAAAATAAACCTTTGAAAAAAAAAATGAAATAATAAAAGTAAAAATAAGGGATGGGTACCTATTAGAACAGGATCTGGCCACAAAAAAGATCGTTACCAGACTACTGTAGTCGATCGACGAAGTTAATTTGGAAACCACGTGCCTAGAGTAAGATCTCTTGAAATTTGAAATTTCCCTGACTTTCTATAACTTGGATGAATTTTTAAATGCCCCCTGAACTTTGCTGAAAACCTAACTGATCACTGATCAAAAGTATGCTTTGTAAATATATGTAATTCAAAGCTGTCTTACTTAGTTAGTTTTTTCGAAGAATGTATCTGTTTCTTCTCACTGTCAATTAAATCTATTAAAGACCTGTAACATGACCAATCTGGTACTCGTGTCTAAAATGTGTAAAATAAAAAAGAAAATAATAATAGTTTCCCGTTTTATATTTCAAAAGAAGGACGAGAAAAACTGAGGGGCTTGCGAAACAAAGGCCCATAAGTGCAGTTTTTGCTATTTCGATAAGTACGTGTTTGAAGTTTCGAAATTACATGGATCGTTACAGCGGAAAGAAAGTTCAAACTAACTTTTTAATGCTTAAAAATTGGCATTTGGGGGCGAATTTTTCACAGACGGTGCATCAAGACTAGTTTTACTTGAAATCATTAATATCTCATTTTTTTTTTTTTAAAAAAAATGCACTTATGCGCCTTGGCCTCCAAGCCCCTAATTCACATTACATTTTCACCTATCATTACTACTTACAATCAGTCTGCTTTAAAATATTTTTGAGTATTCTTCAAACGGGGAAAGAAAATCACAAGAAAGTATAAGAAATTACGTAAATCAATTTTTTAATTAAAAAATAAAGTACGGCGGTACATAAATCTGCAAGGTTGACAACTGAGATACGCGGTTTCCGGAAGTTAGCGATCCAACTGTTTCAACAGGTTATAAATCTGATCTCTGGGTCAAAGTCTGGGTGTCACAGGACGCCAGCAGGGTGTCTACGAAAACAGACTGACCAGAAATCAGTACTTCTTCAGTACTTTTAAAGTACACCGAAAAAAATACTATGCTGTTTTAGCATCTAGGATGTCAAAAATGTGTCTGGTGATCCCAAGATGCTGCCTTTACTGCCCCCGCAGTTGAATTTGCATTCACAGGATGTAAAATTAACTGTGGGGGCAGTAAAGGCAGCATCTTGGGATCACAAGACACATTTTTGACATCCTAGATGCTAAAACAGCATATTATTGTTTTCGGTGTACCTCCAATTGCCGAAGTTCGAAAAATTTCAATTTCTCGCTCAAATGGCGACAAAAATGACAAAATATGAAAAAAATTCCGGACTTTTTTGAGGAATTGTTCATTATGTCCGAACCACCCTTAAAAAATCAGTACTATTTCCGCACTTGTAGACACCCTGGCAAGAGTGCGGCGTGGGAGCAACTTTTATGTACATTTATTTATGTACGTTAAAATCTGCTTGCTTCTGATTAAAATTCTTTTCCATCCCTTACTTGTCTTGTTTGACTCTTTTCGGTGTATTACGCTCAAGCGTTCTCTCACGTTTTTGGCTCGTCCTCTTTTGGTGGAAAACGCAAAGTTTTCGACTTAATTAAGTAACATCAACCGCTATGCAACTACTATACTAAAGCCCTGGCCTGGAAGGATTAAGGATCACTTAAACAGCCCTTGCAATGCAGCCACGCTTATCTTTTCAATGGCGATGGCTTCGAACAGCTTCCCATGCGTACTACCCAAGTAGCACTTTTCCACGGAAAATTTGCGATACTTTGAAATGAAGGTTCGATTATTTTACGATTTTTTGGCGATATTATCGCTAGGATCATCAACATGTGAGCGATTAGCTTCAACCACAGGGCCGGATTTAGGGGGTGGCCACATGGGCCGTGGCCCATGGCGGCAAATTTTGCAATTTTTTTAAATTTAGGTGTACCTATTAAAAAAAAACAGATTCAGACAAAAAATACAAACGAGAAAAGGCGACAAAATCTCTCGTTTCCTGAGAGTATAGTAATTTCTAAGTTTGTCGTCTTTCGGTGATAACAAGAGACAGCATCTTTAATTAGCCGAGTTAAAAGAGAAACCAAACACGCATTTTGGTCTGGAGCGGCGCGGCGCAGAGAGCAATGATGACGAGGACTTGAGATGAAAAGGAGAAGCCCTATCGGCGCGGCGATCGGCATGAAACGCGTATCAGTGCCTGCAAGACTGCACGAATACTTCACGCATTGCGTCAAACACAGAGCAGTCAGCAGCGGTCGGCGTGAAACGCACAGCGCCTACGAGACTGCATGAATACTTCACGCATTGCGTCAAAACACAGTGCGTCAGCGCGGCGGCGGAAGTTAAAATGGTTATACCACATATGTTTGTTTTTTTTCCTATTTCCGTTCATTTCTTACGAATGGAAGGCCTTGTCCACACAGAGATCGGTTTACGGAACTTACCTTTCGCGCAAAGTTCCGTGAACTTTTGCTAGTAGTGTTGACAGGGCTTTTGCAAAAAAAAGTGTCCGACACGAGTAAACGCGTCTTATCCACTCCTCCCCCTCCGGGTTCACTTGATAGTTTTTATTGATGTTTCAAAACGAGTGAGAAGGGGGCGGCAAAATACAGGCGGCGGCAAGTAGGTAAATCCCTGCTCAACCTTGTGGCAATTTTATCTCTATAAAATCGCGCTTTATAAAATCGAAACTTTATCTCAATTTATCGCGATTTTTTGTTCAATAATATTGCGATAAATCGCCGTCGATAAAATGGCGATTTTATTGCAAAATGCCAATTTATCGCAATTTTTTATCCGATAAAATTGCGATAAAATCGCGATACGTCCTCCGATCAGATCATATCCCGATCACTGATACTTGGGTATGAGCATGAGGAAAGTCAAAATTCCTTCAATTATAACTATATGCAACGCGCACATCCACAAAGTAGTAATAGTTGCATGCAGGGTGCAGGCGTTAATTTCGACGCTGCAATCATCACACGCTCACAATCAGTGAGATCGAGGATTTCTGCTTTCACAGAACGGCTGCATTCAAGTAGCGTGTGGCCGTCTTTCCTATGGATCGTGTCTCTTCGAGGTAAGCACCTGAGCTGAGCAGTCTGCTCTCACAAAATTGAGTTCATTTATACTGCCGTGCTAAGGAAGAACGCCGTGTGAACATTCGAGAGTTGCCAAATTTCCTCTCAGAAAATAATTATTTTCGAAGAAAGTTATGAATATTTTTATTTGAAATTTTCGGGAACTTTAGGTGAAATTGCGAACAAATTTACCTGAAAAATTGGAGGAAAACTATTTAAAAATTTTCCCGAAAATTCGTGATTTTACCAAAGGAAATTTGGCAACGCCTGAAGGTTCATACGGCGTTTTTCCTTAGCACGGCAGTATAGTGGAAACATACTCGAAAACATAATTATGCGGGTCTGTTACTGCGAAAACCACGGTGGCCAAGATACTATTATGAGTAATGTGACCGCGGGCCAATGGCTATTATAACGAGATTTAAGTGCTATGTTTTCCTGTATTTAAATCATTGAAAAAATCGATTTTTTTTTTTTTTGCGAAGAGGCGTGCAGCTTTGATTTATTAATCGATTGTTTTACATAAGTTCATATGTGTCACAAATTTTACAAGTCAATTGAAAGAAGCCAAGAGAAAGTCTTGAGCAAGCGCCACTCTTCCCGAAATTAGCATTTTCAAGTGGAAAAAACGCGATATTTTGAAGTTGGGTTGCGATTTGTTGGAAATGAGACCGCTGAGCTCATCAACGTCTGAGTGCGATTACCCTCGATCTTGTCGCAATTTGATCCCTATGAAGTCGCGTTTGATAATCACGATTTTTTGTCCGACAATATTTCGATAAATCGCCGTCGATAAAATTGCGATTTTTTTTTGCAAATTTATGTGAAGGTATCGCAATTTACTATCCGATGATATTGGAATAAATCTACGTTGATAAAATCGCGATACATTCTCCGACCAAATCGCAACTTGTCGCGCTCACTCCTACTTGCGCACGGAGGTCTAGTCTCAATCTCAAGTGGTATTGAGCGATTACAAACGACCGCATCCATGGTTCCAATTTTTCATGAAAAATAAAATTCTTTTATTTCACATAAAATATTTCATGAAATTTCAGAACTTTGTGAAAGATCTTGAAAAACACCGGTTCCTCTTCATGTCTCTCAAAATACCTATAAAAATTGTGACTTCCTTGTATTTATGTGTGCCTTAGTGCGGGTTGTATACACTACCCCCTGAAAAATATTAAAAAATACTTCACAGCCTCGTGAAATTTCATGAAATATTTCACGGAAATGTCCAATCTTTCATATTTTTCATTTCACGAATGCAACCCTGATTGCATCCTTTTTGGGGGACCGCCAGTACACTGAAAAAAAAATCTCGGTGTATTTACTAAGAAAAGGGTAAAATTACCAAGAATTCAGGGTTCTATTTGATCCCAGCTTTTTCTTGGTAAAATTACCATTTATGGAACTGGTAATTTTACCGAGAAATCTCGGTAGAATTATTGAACTTTCTCGGTAATTTTACTCGACCTTGGTAAAAACGCCAATATTTTTTATCGACTGGGGTAGAATTACCGAGATAAAATGGCAAAGTTACCGGGAATTGATTACCAATAAAAGTGGTATTCTTACCTGAAAAAAAAAACAGTAAAATTACCGGTTTTTAGGTAAGCTTACCAGTCTGTCTTAGTAAAATTACCGATAATTGGTAAAATTACCGATAATTGGTAAAAAAAAGTGAGATGGTAAAGGTACCAACGGACCTTGGTAAAAACGCCGTGAATTTTTTTTCAGTACCACCAGCCGCGGCCAGGGGGGGGGGGGGGGTATCCGCCCATGAGGTTCAACCCTTCCCCCTTTCCACTATCCTAGGATTTTTCCCTTTTTTTCAAGATTTTCCCGCCGAATCCCTTGCGTGGTCCCATTTTTTTCTATCACCAGGATTACGGCAAAAACAGCAATTATAGTGAGGTCTTCGACGGAACGAGACACGAAAGCCGTGCATATTGAAGTGCCCCGGCTGAGAGGTGCCTCGAAGCGGCCTGAGTCATGGCGCGAAACTAATTTTCGTTATCTCTCCTCTAGGTTTATCTATTGTAAATAGGGAGTGTTCTATAAACGCTGCGCTGCACTTCCCATCCGAGTTCCGATCGACCCGGCTCGCGCAATTCGGCACGCGCGACACGCGCCAAACCCGGTGTACGTGATAGTGCGCGTGAAGAACGCCCCCTAATATCTGCTTTTGGTCACGAATTTTTTTTTTGATCGCTGACGCAGAGCCTTATTTCGGATTTTATCGCAATTTTTTTTTCCATATCTCGTTTTTTACCTCCACCGAGTTACTACTTACAGCCTTGATAGACCCTGCAAACCTGACAGTAAGTCCTCTGCACTTGAATTTAGGTTTCACTGCTGCCAAACGCAACGAAAAATTCTCGCGGTTTAGACCCAATCTCCGCTTGGCCCTGGTATGTTCCGTTCAAACCCTATCGAAAACCACGTTCGGAAACATTTTATTGCGACTACATTTGCAACTTGCCTGTGAGTTACTGTCTTGGATGCGACCCAAAATTCGTTAAAGATCTTCCGGTGATCTCTTCCTTATAACCTACCCTTCTCCTGCAACCTGCAACCCCAAAATTCATAAACCTTCTTCCGGTGAGTTCTTCCTTTCAACTTACCCTCCTTTTGTAGCCTGCAACCCCGAAATTCGTAAACCATCTTCCAGTGATATCCTTTTACAACCTATACCGTTTTGCAACTTGCAACCCCGATTCGTAACCCGCCTAGAATAGATATTTGCCTTAAAGAGCTACCCTTTTGCAAGCCCAAATTTATACCCTGTCTTTCATGCATTCTTGCCTTAAACGCTACCTTCGAGTGACTACATTCGTAAACCGTATTCCTTAGATCTTCGACTTTAAAAGCGACATAGTCTCAGCCGCAACCCCAACTTTGTAAACAGTCTTGCAAACCCTAATCTTAGAGGCTCCTCACTTGCAATATCGAATTTGTTAGTTTACTTTCAGGAATCTCTGCCTTAAGAGCGTCTAAGCAACTCCAACTTTGTCGACTATCTTTTGTAAGAGAAGAAAACTACTCTCAGCATAGCTGATCATGAACAATTAATTGTGTAGGTAGCTCATCAACAGGAAATGATAAGACTACAGAAATAAGGACTACCGAAAATTTGTTTCGTATCATCCCCAAATCGTGCCGATTCACTTTTCTCACCACTTTCCTTTCATCTACAGATGCGCAAATCAAGTCAATCCACTTTTATCACCAATTTTCTCTCATCTATAGATAACCAAATCGTACTGATTCACTTTTCTCACCATTTTCCTCTCATGTACCGATAAGCAAATCGTACCATTTCACTTTTCTCGCCATTTTTCTCTTCTCTATCGATAAGCAAAACGTATCATTTCACTTTTCTCGCCATTTTTCTCTTCTCTATCGATAAGCAAATCGTACCATTTCACTTTTCTCGCCATTTTTCTCTTCTCTATCGATAAGCAAATCGTACCATTTCACTTTTCTCGCCATTTTTCTCTTCTCTACCGATAAGCAAATCGTACCATTTCACTTTCTCGCCATTTTCTCTCTACGATAGCAAATCGTACCATTTCACTTTTCTCGCCATTTTTCTCTTCTCTACCGATAAGCAAATCGTACCATTTCACTTTTCTCGCCATTTTTTTCTTCTCTACCGATAAGCAAATCGTACCATTTCACTTTTCTCGCCATTTTTCTCTTCTCTATCGATAAGCAAATCGTACCATTTCACTTTTCTCGCCATTTTTCTCTTCTCTACCGATAAGCAAATCGTACCATTTCACTTTTCTCGCCATTTTTTCTTCTCTACCGATAAGCAAATCGTAACATTTCACTTTCTCGCCATTTTTCTCTTCTCTACGATAAGCAAATCGTACCATTTCATTTTTCTCGCCATTTTTTTCTTCTCTACCGATAAGCAAATCGGATCAGTTCACTTTCTCACCATTTTTCTCTTCTCCAGAGATAGTTAGAGCCCAACATGATAGTTCCTCCGCGACTGATGAGCACCTTCCCGCTCAAAATTATGCTGTCCATCACCCTCTTCCTCCTTCTCTTAACCGGATTCGTCCACTTCCCATCAGTTTCACTCTCTCCCACACCCATCCCGATCCAACCAGCATCGTCCTCCTCGGAAACCTTCGCCGGTTCGTTGCGCAAATGGGATGCCCTGGTGGGTTGCGATCGCTTCAGGGAGAAACACAACAAGGCGACTCCGAACCAGTCCGCGGTTCCTTCGCTGCAACAAACTGGTTGCGATTTGGATTGCGAGCGACTGAAACTAAAGCACGTCAGTATTTTGGTCAAGAAGTGGACTTGGATTCCTGATAATTTGGATAATTTGTATCCTTGCTCTTGCGGGCTGAGTTGCTTGTGGACGAAATCGTCTGTTCTTGCGGACAAACCGGATGCTGAGCTCTTCGAAAACCATTCGCCTCCTGCTCAGGTAGATTTTTTAGTCGAGCGATTCTGCGGTTTTGATTATTACGAGGGAAAATGTAAATAAAGGGAGTACAATTTTATTTCCTATGTTAAATTTTGAAGAGTCATGCAAACAGGACTCACATATATGATAGGAGGTCGGGTTTTCATACAAAGGGGTCTTCGTACAAAGTACGAAGTTAAGCATTCTGATACATGAATCTTAATCAAAATTTCACGTCAAACACATGATTCGCACAACGAAAATTACTGAAATCAACTTTAAACCAAGATATCTCATGTTTTTTGACGCGATATTCAAACCTCCGCGCTCATTAAAACACAATAGTCTACGTGATTCAAATCGCGCACTAAACGCTACCGTGACAGTCTTTGCTATATAAAAATCTGGCACCTCAATCTCGACGCTTTGGCTCAGCCTTATAGCAGGTTGTTTATAGTTTGAACAACACAGGGTGAGGAATAACATAGCTTGATTGAGAAGCCTGCCGAAACCGTTGTAGTACGCGATTGGACTGACGTATAGAGTATTGCGTTTCTTGTGACCGCCAATTCAAATTTCCCGTGACCAATGTAAAATAAAAACGTTATTATTTTACTTAGGAGTTGACTTCAGTAATTTCCCTCGTAAAAATTGGCAGCAGAATGTGTGTTCCAAAATACTATAAACCTAAAGCCGGCTGTAAGATTTCCAATAGCTTCTATGTATAGCCGGCTGCACAATTTCTTATAGCCTTTTATAGCCGATGGCGATTAAGCAACAGCCAGACGATAAAGTTTATGCTAAACGTTACTAATTACGGATACTAGGACTTATTTAGTTTTTGGACTACCGCTCTCTTTTTGTGCCGTAGTATCTTGATTTATTTTGCGAGGAAAGCTCCGTACTTTTGAAGGATGCTTGTCATTCTTAATATGTAGGAGCGCCTTCAATTTCTCATGATACTGTGCAATACCTCTGGTGTGAAACAGTTGCTTCAGACGCCGTGGCACGCTGCGGCGCGGCGGGCAGGCAGAGAGCGCGAAACGCGCATTGGGGCCTACAAACCTAACAGGGATACTTCACGCGTTGCGCAATGCGTGAAGTATCCCTGTTAGGTTTGTAGGCGCCAGTGCGTCGCCGCTCCGCTTTGAGTTAGGCTCTAATATTTAATCTCGCGGAGTCAGCGTTTTTCAACTCATGATTTTGAAATGTTTGCACACTCTGTATGGACTATTCTCATTTTAATTGATGAAAAAAAAATATGTTTTAAAGGAAAATATAATGTGTTTTGTAAATATTAAGGTAGTTCCGTATCAACTTAATGATTTCCAAAGCACACGAATTTCTACACAATTTCTTGTAGCCTTTTATAGTCCAACGGCGATAAAGTGTAAAGCCCGGCGATAGGAACTATAGCCCGACTGTATACTTTTTTATAGCTTCGTATAGCCCGGCTATATGATTTGCTCCGCTTTCTACAGTCAGCTAAATGATTTTCAATAGCCTTCTTTAGTCGGCTATAAGAACTCCTATGGTATTTTGAAACGCAGCTCCTATCGCCAATTTTTACCAGGGTTTCGATACAAGAATCGTGTTCTACGAGAGATTCTGCTAAGAATCATGTATCAGAATACTAAACTTCGTACCTGGTCTAGTGGTTCATCGGCCCAACTACATCAAATGTTGCCTAATTTCTTCTTCCGTATTTTTGCTTTTCACTGAGGTCGACGCATTACATTATTTTTTAAAACTATGTTTCTTACAGTCTCTGTAAATTTTGCCTAACCGTAAAAGTCTAGATAAAAATTGCCTAATCAGCAAGGCGCCTCGAAAATCTGGAACTTTTTCAAAGCTCTGTTGCGTCGAAATGACGCGTTTCTGGAAAATTTTGGGCTGTACCTTGATTTTTTACGCTCATTCACGTACCGAAATTCTTTTTTCCAAATATCATCTACCAAAAAAAGGTATAGCAATTTTAAAATTCGGCGACGCTCGTGACATCATTTTCCGGAGACGTGTGTCCTTGAAAACACAAAAAACGAACAGTGCGCTAAAAAAAATACCCCCCTTCACAATATTTCAGCTACTTACTGAATAACGTGGAGTTGCATCAATTTGAAAGGGAGAGAATGGAACTGTGGAAGAGCATATATAGCTCACTTATGAAGCGTTTTTGGGCAAGTATTTTTTTTTTTTTGGGGGGGGGGGGGGAAGGCATATTTTGAGGCAAAAAATCGATCCTGAAAGTTAAGTACGTTAACTTTCGGACATCCTGTATATCTTGTAATCGAAGTAATAATTCTCAGAAAGCTTCGGGCCAAGAAGTAGGTGTTCTAATTTCATACGTCTCTGTTCATAAAAATATAATATGGAGGGAAATTTGTCAATGTGATGTGCAGTTAGGCTGATTCTGGTGAAATCTACGTGTATCCTATCGTGCTAGGAAGAACGCCACTGAGCATTTAAATTTTGTCAAATTTCCACCGATAAAACATTTATTTTCGAGGAAAGTTAGGTGTGCATATTTTTCTTTGAAAGTTTCAGGTACGTAATAAATTGCGAAAAAATTGTCTGCAAAATGGGAAAAAGTGCGTTACGTAATACTTGGTGCTGCGTAAAACTGGGTAACTGATAACTGCTTTAGTCATGTACGTACAATACAGTTCCGAGCTAAAAATATTCTGGAGGTGGGCCGTAACTATGGGAGAGTCCACATCCTAATTCGGTCAAATTATAAATTCAGAAATCGGAATGAATACATTAGTAGGGTTGCCGAAACAGCTGAAAAATACCTCCTTCGTGTACGGAGCTCCTAGGCATAAAATATGGCAACCCTGTTACACTTTGCTCCCGGATAAATGCGCATCAATCTCGCAAATGGCAACGTTGCGGCAATGGACAATACAGATAGGGGCCGAAACTGACGGACCTCTCGTTCGTTTGAAATCCCAAACTGCACCGAAATTAGAATTTTTCGGTGCTCAGAAAATTCATTTCACTAGGATATTAGTCTCGGATTGAAATTCTGAAGAGAAACGTATGAAAAAAACCACGGTCGAAGCACTACATAATTTTGACTTTGTAATAGTAACACTCAGAATCGGTCGATGCAACCGTCAAAATTCGTTTAAATGCTTCGATTTCGCTTTTTTGACACATTCCTCCTCGAACTTTCACTCTGCTGGAACTCTTTCCAAGGTGAAATTGAATGGTGCTTTTAGAAAAGAGTCAAAAATATTTCCGAATCGCAAAATGTAGTCCAGTTGATGGATAGCTTAAGATGAGATGAGTCAGACACCTGAGATGGCCAATCTCGAGTCCATTACCTATCAGACATTTTTTAAAGATTGCAAGACTTGCGATAGATGATCGAACAAGTAAAAACTTGTGATCCGCTCTCTCGTGTAAAAGTTACTAAACGCACGAGTGTTCCAGACTGATTCGAGGTGAATCTATGTCGGAAATAAGCACACATCGAGATATCGAACACATTTGCCCTGGTAAAAATTGGCGATAGGACCTGCGTTTCAAAATACCATAGGAGTTCTTATAGCCGACTGAAGAAGGCGATAGAAAATCATATAGCTGGCTGTAGAAAGTGGAAAAAATCTTACGGCCGGGCTACACGAAGCGATAAAAAATTATACAGCCGGGCTATAGTTCCTATCGCCGGGCTTTTCACTTTATCGCCTGGCTGTTGATTTTTCGCCATCGGCTATATACGGCTATAAGAAATTGTGTAGAAATTCGTGTGCTTTGTGAATCCTTAAGTTTGTGCGGAATCACCTTAATATTTACAAAACGCACATTATACTTTCCTTTACTACATATTTTTTTTCATCAATTAAAATGAGAATAACCCATACAGAGTGTGCAAACATTTCAAAGTCATGAGTTAAAAAACGCTGACTCTACAAGATTAAATATTAGAGCCTAACACAAAGCGGAGCGGCGGCGCACTGGCGCCTACAAACCTAACAGGGATACTTCACGCATTGCGCAATGCGTGAAGTATCCCTGTTAGGTTTGAAGGCGCCAATGCGCGTTTCGCGCTGGCTGCCCGCCCGCCACGCCGCGCCGCAGCGTACCACGGCGCTTGAGGCAACTATTTCACACCAGAAGTATTGCACCGTATCATACGAAATTGAAGGCGCTCCAACATATTAGGAATGGCAGGCATCCTTCAAAAGTACGGAGCTTTCCTCGCAAAATAAATCAAGATACTACGGCCCAAAAAGAGAGCGGTAGTCCAAAAACTCGCCAAGTCCTAGCATCCGTAATTACGATGACTCGAGTAAGATCTGTCTCGCAAATAAAAATTGGGGGATTTTTTCCGGAAAGAACAGATAAAATACGGCCCCACGCCTGAGGGTTCTGTTTTATGCCAAAAACAAAAGGTGAAACAATGAGCAAAAGTTTGATGTCTCGAATCTCAATATTTGTTCCCTACCGGGATGCGTTCACTTTCAGCTGCGGGGCGATTATTGAAATGACATCGACTCTATGTCGCGGCTTTGTCGTGCCGCGCAATCGACTGAGTGCCTCTCAGTCGATTGCGCGACACGACAAAGCGGCGACATAAGAGTCGATATCATTTCAATAATCGCCCCACTGGCACTCGAACCCATCAAAAAACTTAGATTGCACGAACGAATTTAATTTATCTTCCCCCTCATCCACTACACTGACGTGCTAAGAAAGACACCGTGGGAGCACTCACATTTTGCCAAATTTCTCTCGACGAAACATTATTTTTGCGAGAAATTATGCACAATTGTCTTTAAAAAATGTCATAAATTGTAGATTAAATTGCGAACTACCTAATTGGATTGCATTTTGCAAAAAGGAACCACTAGCATTGCATGTTGCTAAGATTGTGCAACTTCTTTTGTCTTGGAGGAAAAACCCGATCATCCCTTAATAGTTTCTATTTTACTCGCTAAAAACTGTAAATTTAAGAGAAAAATTACCATCTGAATTTCATAGTTTTTCACAATTTCCGCAATTTTATTGCAAAGGATGAAGTTTGCACATCATTGCAATGCTAGTGGTTCCTTTTTGCAAAATGCAATCCAATTCGTCTGAAAAATGGAAGAAAAATATTCTGAACCATCCCGGGAAATTCGTTTTTTATCGAGGGAAATATGGCAATGCCTGGAGGCTCATACGGCGTTTTTCCTTAGCACGGCAATGCAGACACTCAGGATGAGTGGGTAGAACAGCAACTGTGTCACTCACGCGAACATGAGAGCTTAATCAGTGGCGTGGCGTGCTTTGGGATATTGATCTGCCATTTAAACCTATGGAAAAGGATCGATAAATAGGGGGTTCGCAACGAACATCTTAATAATCGATTTTTTACCGTAGCTTCAAATGGGGAGATATCGATAATCGATCATTCGCGCCTCGCCACTGAACTTTTATTCTCCACCGTGCCCAGAAAAAACGCAGCATAAAAGTTAGCATGTTGCCAAATTTTCATTGATAAGATATGGCGATTAAAACGCTACTTATCGCAATTTTTGGTTCGATAAAATCGTGATCAATTTTGTCGATAAAATCGAGATTAAATCGCCATTTATCGCGATTTTTATTTCGAAAATATCGCGATCCATTGCCAGGCCATAAAAGCGCGATTTTATTGCGATAAGATCGAATGCGCGAAATGCTACTTGGGTTGCGCCGTAAGGATCCATACATATAATTTTGAAACTCCGAACACGTATTTCTCGAAATAGCAGAGCCTGCACTTAGGCGCTTTGTCCTGAGAGCTCCTCCCTTAATATACTCTGTAAAATAATATTGACGTATTTTTATCAGCGTGCACGATCCATTTTTCGGGCCGGTTCTATCTATACCTACAAGCAAAACATGGTTAATTGGCATATTGATATCTCACAAAGTAGCGAATAATTGTTAGATCGGCAATTTTTCAGCTTCGCAAATACACAAAAGAACTCGCTTTATCTTTTTTTTTAAAATTGTGTTGCAGGTATCACTTACACACTGGCCAGTAATCGCATACTGCGGGAGGCAATGTTAATAATTTTTCTGCGTTTGTGTTGAACTGTTGAATGAAACACGCGCGTGCGATAAGCAAGCGATAAGCTTTGGGCTACACATTAGGGCCACCGCAGCACAACGCAAACAGGCAGAACGAACAAATATAAAAATGTAAACAGTTCGCTAAACGCTTCAAAATGCGGCAAAACTCGGGTACGAAAATTTCACAAAGAGTGAATAATAGGTCGCGACTCGTCGAAGCAGACCTGCTTGATTCGCACGCGTTAGAGTATTCCCCCCCTTTGACGATTTTAAGGGCTCCGAATTTTTCAGGGATGTATCAACTTGCTATCCGCAAAACTAAAAATTGGACGCAATTCTGCCAAACGGAACTATGTGCATTATGGCGTGAGCCTTGTTATAAATATATTTTTATGAGTCTCCGGGCTCATGTCTTAATGCACATGGTTCCGTTTGATAGAAATAGGTCCAATTATGAGCCGCTTTGAAGAGAAGGAGGGGGGAGGGGGTTAGAAATGATTGAAAAATGTCGGTCAGATTTTTTTATTCGATTTTTTTACCTCCTTTCCCTCATGCCGGAAACATGCCAGACAGCGATGGACCCCACCTTAGGTATAAGTTGCGTTAGGTTTAGGACATTTGAGTTAACGTTTCCTACACAAAGCATGAGAATCAGCCAGTGGCGCAGGAAGGAGGGCAGGGGGATCCTGGCCCCCCCTAGAATTGAAAATAGTATCATCTGGCCTCTCCCAGAAATTTTGAATGGTGGGGAAGAGACCTTCGTCGAGGATGATTATCTCTCTTAATGTAGAATCTAAATAGAAAACACCGTGTTCATTCACTCAGAATTTCCTAAAATTTGCATCGTGGAGACCTCAAAATGGGGCCGGATTGAGTTAAAATTTGAAAAAATTTCCGGATTTTCGTAAAAATGGGCGCTTTCTGCCGATTCGAATTAACTTATTCTTCTCCATCGACAAGTGCAGAGGTTGAGCACCCCTTGACCTTCTTCCCCCTACGACCTTGAGGTCATTAGCGGTCGCATAGACGGCCCTAAACGCCCACTAAAGCTGATTAAACGTCGATTCTAAACAGTATTTGCCGCAAAAACTCCTGATTTACCGTCATGAATTCTTCACGAATAAAAAAATAATTAATTAATCATGCTCTTGAAATTTACCATCACGTCCGCTATAAGATAACTTCATAGTGATAATGAAAAAAGTCAACGCATTTCATCTCCCCAGGTAGCATTTCTCAACGGAAAAATCGCGATATTTTTAAGTTAAGTCGCGATTTTCTTACGATTTTTGGCGATAAAATTGCTAGGATCGTCAAAATTTCAGCTATTATCCTCGATCGTGTCGCTATTTTATCTCTATAAAATCGCGTTCGATAAAATCGAAATTTTACCTCAATTTATCACGATATTCGTTCGGTAGTATTGCGATAGAAGGCCGTCGATAAAAATCTCGATTTTATTGCAAATTTATGAAACGAAGTCGCAGTTTTTAATACGATATTATGGCAATAAATCGATGTCGATCAAATTGCGAATTATCGCGATCACTGCTACTCAGGGCCGGATTTAGGGGTTGGCCACATGGGCCGCGGTCCAAGGCGGCAAATTTTGCACTTTTTTTAGATGTAAGTATGAAAAAAAATCGCATTCAGAAAAAAAACAAAAATACAAGCGAGAAAAGGCGACAAAATCTCTCATTTCCTGAGAGTATGTTGTCTTTCGGTGATACAAGAGACAGCACCTTTAAGTAGTCGAGTTAAGAGAGAGAGACCAAACACGCAATTTGGCCTGGAGCGGCGCGGCGCAGAGAGCAATGATGACGAGGACTTGAGATGAAAAGGAGGAGCCCTCGATGCGGCGGTTGGCATGTAACACATATTAGCGCCTACGGGAGGGCAAGAATACTTCACGCATTGCGTCAAATACGGTGCGGTCGGCGTGAAACGCATAGCGCCTACAAGGCTGCATGAATACTTCAAGCATTGCGCCAAACGCAGTGCGGTCAGCGCGGCGCGACGGCGGAAGTTAAAATTATGAAACCACATTTATGTTTGTTCTTTCATAATTTTTTCGTTCATTTCTTATTAATGGAAGGCCTTGACCACACAGAGATGACAGGGCTTTCGCAAAAAATGTGCCTGACACAAGTTAACGCGTCTTATGCAGGTCTCCCTCTCCGGCACGTCCACTTCATGGTTTTTATTGATGTTTCAAAACGATGAGAGGGGGCGGTAAAATACAGGTGGCCCATGGGCGGCAAGAAGGTGAATCCGGCCCTGAATGATAATGAAAAGAGTCAACGCAATTTATCTCCCCGAGTAGCATTTCTCAACGGAAAAATCGCGATATTTTGAAATTACGTCGCGATTTTCTTATAATTTTTGGCGATAAATTTTCAAGGATCATCAACATTTAATCGATAACCTATGCTCGGTCTTGTCGCAATTTTATCTCAATAAAATCGCGTTCGATAAAATCGAAATTTTACCTCACTTTATCACGAGTTTTGTTCGATAGTATTGCAATAGATCACCGTCGATAAAATCGCGATTTTATTGCAAATTTATGAGACAAAATCGCAATTTTTGATACGATATTATTGCAATAGATCACCGTCGATAAAATCGTGAATTATCGCGATCACTGCTACTTGGATACAGAAATAGAGCGCGGCCAAAGCAGACGGACGGTTTTAGTTCGACGTATTTCTGCCAAACGGAACTATATGCATTAAGACATGAGCCCTGAGACCCATTAGAATATATGCATGAAAGGGCTCACGTCATACTGCACATAATTCCGTTTGGCAGAAGTACGTCCAATTGGAATCAGCCTAACAGCATGAGGTGTTGTCTAATTTACTCTCGTGTTTTATACGAATTTTCATTTCTTTTTATAGACATCTAAGCGAAAATTCAACTTGAAATTTTGTACACGTATAATTTGGATAGTCAGGGAAATATTTCCAGAACGTAGCAAAGCGTCTCGTTGTTTGTTTCTCTTTAAGAAAAAAAATAGAACATCAGCGGAAATTAGGAATCGTGAAAAGGATTTAAACTATGATTACTTTCATATACGTCCAGTTAAAAATGGTCTTAATGCTCGGGCTGTCGGACATTCTGGGATGAGTCTTTCCGCGGCGAAACGTAACGCCTTATCGATGCGACTACTCGTGCTCAGTGGCTGCCCGTGTTGCATACACAAAGAAGTGAAGGCGCTCCGGCGACGCTTCATTTCTTGCCCATGCGCCGTCGTGCAACATGCAACGATATACGCGGGTAAGCATCTCTTCTTCAAGGAGAGTGGCAGTGGCAGAGAGTATAGCCAAGGTGTAAAAAATGCTCGAGAATCCAAGATCAGTGGCGTTAAAAGAGGGCCCGCAATGCGAGGGGCCCACAGTTCAAGGGAGCCCTGTCACCTGCCTGAATATTTGTTTTTTCTTTTCTTTTTTTCTTGAAGTCTTAATGCTCAACCGCATAGACCTGAATGTGACTTGCGATAGTAGCAAACAAGAAAAATACGTCTCAGTACATCTGATTGTGAGTAGATATTCGAATAGGATGATTGGATGAAAGCTGATCAAACTGCCGGGTTATTCACGCAAATTTTTCCAGCATCTGCGACCCAGGATTGATAGCAAGATGGCAGAGTCTTACTGCCCATGAGATTCGACCCCAAAGCGATCGAGGATTGACCGAGTGCGACGGCGCTAAGTATTGTTGGGGCGATTTTCTCGAAATTGCCTTTGATACAGGCCGCGAGAGGAGTGGAGGGAAAAGGGAGAGGTCGAGGGCATTGTTGCGGAATTCGATTGGCCAGGAAAAATTTGACAAGGGGGCCCTGGGCAAGTTTTAACGGGGAGGGGGGGGGGGGGCAATGAAACCCCTTTCCTTCACTGTGCAAGATCCCGCTCACACGTGGCGCACAGTTGCAGTGGATTGAGTCGATGGAAGAGGTCAGGCATGATTTAAAAACTTTAAAAACGTATACCTTCATTGATATTGAATTTTGATGATTTGAAAGTTGTTTCATTGGTTCCTCGTAAAATTTTCTATGAAAAGCACCGCTTAAATTTAAATTGTGACGAGATAAACGTAAAATTTTACAATTTTTGACAAGAATTTAATATCCGACTTCTTCCAAAAACTCGTTCCACTGTGTGGCGTAAGGAAATTTTCCGATGAAAACTTTCTTTCCTTCTTTCTATTTCTTTCATTGATTAATACTCTTTTCAGCGAAAAATGAGGAAAGACGGAAAGCTCTCTGTTTTTTTTGAACAAGTTTGACTCCACGCACACTTTTGACCTTCCTGCAGAAAGAGCAAATTTTCCAGGCATTTTATCAGCCTAAAAATGCAATTAATTTTTGTTCCAAATGTCAAAACATTTTGTAAAATGATACTTTCTTTCTGGTTCATCGAACTTTCTTGATTGGGGATCTTCTTTGTTTCAGAGAAAAGCAGGAGAACCCATCCGCGTATTAATTGATCTGGAACCTGGTCGAAAGAGGACAGGCCAAGAGGATATCTTCATAAGTTACCACGCTGGTGATGATGTGCAGTCAACCTATGCCGGTTCTTTGTTTCACAACAGTCGAAACTATTACGTATCAGATACTAAAAATCGGGTGAGTAACTCATTAAATATATATGTAGCAGGCAAATAGGCGAATCAAGCATTTTCTGAGATGCCTAGGCTGACGGTAATATTTTATAAGTTTACAAAGTTTTGTACTTTTTTACCAAGAGTTCTCGAATTTTCTATTTTTAAAAAGTAAAAATTTATCAAACTACAGAATATCATCAAAGCGGCTAGATAATGGTGGTCGCATTTCATACCCTCTGGACGTCATACAGTATCGCGTACATGGGCCGGCTGAGGCCGGGAGGGGGGGCTCAACCTCGGATTGCGCGGCAAAACCCGTTCCCTCCTGACGTCAAATCACTTCAAGATGGTAGCCAAAATCGAAATGTGACCACTATTCTTTATCCGCCTTGGAATATCATTGTAAAATCCTTCTGAGAATGCTTCTCATATACTTTCAACCGTCGAAATTGTAAAAACTCAGTTCTTTAAAGAAAATGTACCGTATGAAATGAATGTTCATTTCTGGGCTAGAAATGAGAAATCTTTATAATAACCATAGAATGATGCAAATTTTTAAAAGTAATTTCTATCAATAAAGACAAATGAGGATTTTATCCGAAATTGACATTAGAGTTAGAATTTCAATCCAAGTAAAAATGTTTACCATTTTGTCTGGACATCTGACAAAATGCATGATTTGATTTTTTGCCTGCAACAAGTGCAACATATCAACGATGGAACTACCAAACCATGTATCTTGCTTTGCGACGTTGCAGACTTCCTACCATACTTTATTTTTTAAATGAAAAACTACTGAACATCAATTCTTGAAAACATTCGTGATTTTTCCACTTTGTGTGGTGGAAATTCTGTGAAAATTTCAAGGAATGATATTGATTTGGTTTCCTTCATAAAAATAAAATGTAAGCAGGGATAATTAAACACCGCAAACGAGATACGTCGTCTGGTAGTTTCACCAATGATATATAAAATTGCAGTTTACCAAAAGGGGACACTGCGTAACTTAACTCAATTACCTTTTCTTTTTTAGGACACTCTTGTTTACTGGTCTTCATCGCGATGCCTTCCTCGGAGAGATGAACTAGCTGGGAAACTCCTTCCATTGCTCCCGCATCATTCATTTGGCAAATGCCTTAACAACGTTGGTGGTCCGGATAAGGCTCTCACATTTTATCCCAAATGCGCGATCAACAATCCACCAAAATGGTGGGATCATCTGCACTGCGCAATGTCTCACTACAAGTTTGTACTTGCAATTGAGAACACCTTCACTGAGAGTTATGTGACGGAGAAGCTATTTTATGCTTTGGACTCCGGTTCCGTTCCTATCTATTTTGGTGCGCCAAACGTCATGGATTTTGTTCCCCCTCATTCCATAATAGATGGAAGTAAATTCCAATCGATGGAGGAGTTAGCTTCATACGTATTTAAAGTTGCAAATGATCCCATAGCCTACGCAGAATATCACGCATGGCGAAGGTGTGGTGTGCTAGGTAACTATGCGAAGGTGCGAGCGATGAGTCTCAATACACTGCCATGCCGATTATGTGAAGCTGTGAGTAGAAGGGGTGGGAGGAACGCGGGAAGCTGAGTAGAGTTTCTGGCAGAATTTTAAGCTCTGATATTAAATCTATTCAAATAAAATAGGCTCAGGCATACCAAACAAGAGCTTCATACGATGATGAATAGGTATGTGACTCATTGACTTATATGCATACCACTCACAGAATTAGAGTTGTGTGCACATTATAATGGCCTGAGAGCCAAAATGCATTCAATTTGAGTGAGTATATTATTGAGCTTTTTGTTATGTTACAGTAATAATAGATTTGCTAATAGTATACAGGCATGCCCTGTTAGGGGTGTTCAAACGAATTCTTGCTGGAACACTATCGATATTGTCTCTTATTGAAACTGGCGGCAGTACCAACAGTGGCGATGATATCGTTAACAGCCGGCCTTATCAGATTTTTGAGAGCTCGCACTCAATACATTGTTGCCCCGTGCGTCCGTTAATCAGATTGCTTAAGGCCGGCGGAGCGTGAAATAGATGTACAAATGGCAACAGCTTATTATTGTCAGCTCCGAAAACTCTGATCGCTGTCGGCAAGAGCGCTCTTGTTGTAACTTTTTCTTGACGGAACTGTTTCGATGGCTTACCGACAACCGATAGAACAGCCCTATGCTCTGTGTTCTTCAAAAGTAGAGCTATGAGATATGAGAGGAAAACCGAAGAAAATTTTTCAAAAAGATTGAGACCCATCATATGGAGGGCATAATGATTAAGATTTA
This sequence comes from Bemisia tabaci, assembly GCF_918797505.1. Classification (NCBI taxonomy): domain Eukaryota; kingdom Metazoa; phylum Arthropoda; class Insecta; order Hemiptera; family Aleyrodidae; genus Bemisia; species Bemisia tabaci. The sequence continues at coordinate 48,290,929 of NC_092798.1, forward strand.
AAGATTAATTTATGATACATGACTTAAGCTGGTATGGGTATTTTTTTTTGACATGGACATTACATTCAAAACTTCAATGTGTCCTTAGGGGCTAATTATTTAGGGTAACAAATTTTGAACATCCTTAAATCCTTGCTAAAGAGATCTCCTACTGTGCTTCAAAATTCATTGAAAGAATTAAACCTCAGAGAGAGCTATGCAGGAAAATAGAGCATCACAGATATTACAATAATAGTTCCTATTTATAATGTCCATATTGCTCTTTTTTCAGTACAGCTATTTCTAATGTTTATTTATTTTGATGAAACCTTGAGGGAAAGTAGAAGACCTTTATCGCAAGGGTTTAAGGATTTTTTTTAATGTTTTGCTCCGAGTAATTAGCCCTTTACAATACTTTAAAAAGTCAAAATTTAATGTCTGTGACAAAAAAAAAGCCCTTATGCAGAAGTCTTGTTTATTTTTGTTTTAGAGGGGCCTGACTCTTCTTTTAAAGAAGTCCAAGTAGATTTTGCAATACATTTTTTTTATTCCTTTTTTCTGATCAAAACATATGGAGGCTATTTCTGTCTTATTGATGTGCATTACAGTGTAGGTATTTATTATGATGAGGACTTGATGTAGTCGTTTTCAGAAATATTCTTAGCTTAGGTTAATTAAGGAGCTAGTAAAAATGGCAGTTCATGACTGGAATCCTTATTTTGAGAAAATTACACTTAAAATATTTATCTATAATATGCAACATATACTGAGCTATGCTGAAATCTTGCGTATGTTTTCTCTGATGATCTGACCCAATTTTGTCATAAAGAAAATACAAAAGAAGGCGGGCAGAGGGCCTGCCAAAACAATTGTGCACAGTCTTAAAATCTGAAGAAAATTTCAAGACTTTCGTTTAAGAATTGCGACTGTTAAAGTATTTTATGTGCAAAGAGGTTTTTTCTCAGTAATTATACTTTTTAAACGAGTTCCGTGGTACGTTGGGCTCATGAGTCTGACACAAAGATGTTACCATAGTGCTAGGTGCAGCTGATGAAGCCGACACCTGCAAACTGATGTCAGACATTTAAGTCAACTAAGGTTAACTCACAGCAAACTGACATCAATAAACCAACAGAAAGCTAACAGGAACTGCAGGGAAACTTAGGACTAAAATTTATTTTGGCCCAAGATTTAATTTTTTTTTTTTTTTGTCATTATGTTTTGTCTTTCTTATTTAATGTTCTTCTGAGGCCATGAGAACAAATGCGTAACACTGGCAAGCAACATTTTTACATTGATTGTAGAGTTTAGTAATATCAGTGAGAAGCACAGTATTAACTCTGAGCAGATACATAATTTATTTACTTTTTCTTCAGCATTGAAGTTCCTATTATGATTTTGTTCCTCCTTTGTTTTTTTTTTTGTTTTTCTGTTTTTTTTTTTTAGTTTCTTTTTGTTTTCATTCTTCATAAGTGACAACTTATCAGGAGCAGAACCAAAATGTCTAGTCTCTACACTTTTTGTTATTTAAAAAAAAATAAAAAAAATGTTAATTTATTCATTATTTCATGAAATAATAAAGAATCTTAATTTGACAACACTACCGTCATGCATGAACTTCATCATGCAGATTTTAAAGCATACAATACATTCTCTGTTGTCTGTCAAAAACACACCGAATAATTAAAAAAACTTACTTGAACTTTTTAGCAGTCCTGACTTGAGTTCCTCCATTCCAGTAGTACTGTCCCTCTTTGTAGAAGAAAAATACATCTAGCTTTAAGCTCGAGTCACTGGCCATGTTAAAAGACAACTCAAAAGAGTCGTTTGGCAACCCAAATTTATGTTTCAACCTAAAACCATGCTTTATCATCACATCCTCAAATTTTGGATTGTATGACTCTATGAACATTCCGATGTCAATATCAGTCGTATACGGAATGATACCACACTGCCTGAAATAACCTATAAAGAAAGAAATCAAGCTTCAGTAATCAAAAACAAGTAAAAACTACATATTAACGGTGAAATGGCAGGAGCACGCACCTAGGATTGCTACATTGCAAACTTCCTGTCATACTTGATTTTTTACTTGGTAAAATACTCAACGTCATTTTTTTAAAATTTTCTTGATTTTTTTTCTTAGCGTAAAGAATCATCTATTGACATTTTAAATAATGGCGTTGGTTTGTCCATCTTTGATAGAATAAAATTAGAGTGGAGGTTATGAAACACCACAAACGATATGTCCAATTCTGTAGATTCACCTTCGATACATCTATCAACAGGAAAGAGACAAAGTGCAAGGATGGGGTAAAGTTTTTGGCAGAAAAAATATTAATTTCAATTTTCACAAAGTATGCATTTTTGAGCTTCCAACCTCAAAAAATACACTACATAATTTGATACAGATGCATCACACCGTTTTCACAACTCAATGCAAACCTAAAAATGACCTTTCTAATGTGACATAGTTCCTTGAAAAAAAACTAACAACAAAAGTGCCTAAATCTACTTGTGATGCTTACTTTGAAAAGCAGGAGAGACAAAATATCAGATGATGGCATTTGTTATGTTCTTTGTTTGTAATCAAAAAGCTGAAACCTAATTGCTCCAATTTTCAGCCTCTTGTTGAGTTGCGAACCAGGGATGACTCATCTCCATCAAATTATGTCTTTGTCAAAATAAACATTTTAAAGCAGGAGGTTAGCAAATGAGTACATCTTCGACGCAAGTCGTGAAGACACGAGTGAATTTCAGACTTTTTTGAAGTACTTATCATGATTTTTGACCCTTTTCCTGGGAGGGGCAATTTTTCTATTCCTTTTAACAAAAATTTCGGGCAGATCCAGTGTTAAACAAAAAAAAATGTCAAAGTTAGCCTATAAAATTACAAGCGATTCTCTGAAAGCTCTCACCTGATGTGAAAATATTTAAGACAACTGCCCAATAAAAAGATATACTTAACTGTATAATGAATCAGTAGTACCCATTTTTTTTTTAAATTCATTTTTTAAAAGCGTAGAGGGACTGAGCTTCTAGGAATTTTTCCTAAATTTGGCAAAGAAACCCTGTTTCCAAAATGCCAAAAATGGTACCAATTTAACACAGTATTTTTGGTAGGCTCTGATGACACAGGCGGCCAGGGGAAATGGCATTTGCTGATTGGTTAAACTCAGCTTTAGGTTTGTTGTCTTGACACGTCAATTTTGATGGATCAGATTTTCAATAGCCTTTTCTCCCCACAAAAGTACTTTTTTTTTTTAATGACTTCGATTTTTTCACGAAATTTTACAGGGAGAAAACAACATTATAACCATGTAAAAATTCCCTGCCACTGCCCCTTTTGCTGAAATTAAATAAACCCAGTCTAGGGCAGTGCTATTCCATAATCAGGTCATATTTATAAATATATTTAAAACCAACTTTCTTAAATTTGTGAGTGGAACTCAGGATCTTCAAAACTAAATGATGAGTAAGATGGTTACAATGTACATATCTTATTTTTAAGAATGAGGCAACATAGCACAAGCCCAAGTAATTAAATTGCAGCCTGTCTAGTTTCAATGAAATCATACTGGGTGTAAGCTTTCAGTAAACGTGCTTTTTTCCTTTGAAAAAAAGAAGGAATGAAACAACATACCCAAACATGTTCCGCTGCTCAACCAGAAAGGAGTTGACAACTGTTTGGCAATCATGGAAGTAAGACTCAAGATTTTGTATATCTTGTGTTGAAATCGTTGAGTCTTTCCATCTTGAGTAATGCCATGCTTCTTAAGGAAACTCTGAGCTCGCTTGTGATTGCACTCGATAAATTTACAGCTGTCTAATTCACTTAAAAAAATTGTCACGTTCCTTGGGATAAGACCATCAACTTTTCCAAAGTTGTACTTTACAGCTTCAAACCTGTAAAAAACAAGAACAAAAATGGTCAAGGCATTAAAAAAGTTAGGTACAAGTAAGTGGCTATTTCAGTATTTTTGAGTCATTTGGGGGGTTTTTACACCCCTCCCCTCAGGATCTGTGAAGTACCCATGAGACAACCTTCAAGCCTCCCCTTTTAAAATACATACATCGGGCTTAACCTCCTCCCTAAAAAGTAGAGAAAGGAAATGACAAATTTTCAAATTTCCAAAAGCAACTCATTATTAAGAAAAAGAATGAAGCTGACCCTGACTTGCAGAAAAAAAAAGTAGATGAAAGAGTTTGATTAGAAAAAGGAAAATAATGATTGGATAATTTTTATTGACATTCGCTCAATTAAAGGAGTTGCATCATCATTTTCAAATATTAGATTATCAAGCCTACAGGTGCAAAAAAATAGCCGAGTCTTGGACTTGGCTCCCACAAAAGATAACCTTGCTCGATTACCTGTTCCCTGTTCTGGGCAACTTTGACCTTCAAGAGATTAGAGATTACTACCAGGATGCTACTGATTACTTACTGCCATGCTAAGAAACAACAACATATGAGCTCCTAAATGTTGCTAAACCTCTCCTCATAAAACAAGTTTTTTTCCCAATACATGCAGATTTTTGCATTTCTTCTTTGAGAGGATTTAATTTGCAGCTTAATCTATTATGACTAAAAATTTAAAGGGAAAATATTCATGACTGCACTAAAAGCAATATTCAATCAGTAGAAATTTGACAACATTCAAACGCTCTTACGGAGTTCTCCCTTAGCAAAGCCACATGTAACTTCACACCACATAGCCACACAAAATTCATTCCTTCCAGAGATAAAATTTGCACTTTGGACCTTCTAGAGAAAGTCATGTAAGATGTCAATGATACCACTTTTTCTGCATTTGTTGGGAGAGATGATTTCTAATTTTGTATGTTTTGATAAATCATGGTCACGTTGATTAAAAGAGTTGCATTGAATTGTTAATCTGCAGTTTGAGTTTCCAGTCTTCATTCAGGTCGCATGCGTTTGGCATGGACAGTGCACTTCAGTTTTGCGGACAAAAATATTGAGTGAAATTAGATCTGGTTCAATTGTTAGAAATGGCCCCTATTGAAAGTGCGGTACTGTTTTGCGTCCTCCTTTCGGTTCCCGCAGCGGTAAGGTCAGACTTGTGTCGAAGTGCTGGAGCTGAGATCCTAGACAATTACAGGAGCGGTCAGTCTTACGATTCGTTTGAAGCAAAAGTTCATGAGTCACTGGAATCAACGAAAAATTTGTTGGCCGCAGAGGATTCTTCACGAAAAGCAGATTCAAATGCAACAAGTGTTGAACTTGAGCCAATTTTGAAAAATGTGAGAGCTGTTTTTCCAATTTTACAGGAAGGTCTTGATGTCAAGTCAGAATGGGAGAAAAGTTATGCAAAGGCTATTCTTGGCAATTTAAGTGAGTCCAGAAGGAGCGAAGTTGAAGGTTTGATTCCTCAAATAGAAGGAAAACTGGACAGCATTCAGGCTAAGACAAAGCAGTTGAACGAGACACAACCATTAGAGGAGCAGCGTACAAAGGTCCAGGCTTTGGACTCAGATCTCAATGAACTAGTTGGAATTTTCAAGCAAGATCGTGTGATCCTTCGAGACTACCCTTTACTGGCAAATAAGGCAGTGTTGTCCCTAGGATTATATGTCCCTGTATTCAGACTCTATGAAAAATCAGTTGATAATGCACTCTTCAACAGCTCGGAGCTGCCATGTAACCTACAGGAGGTACTACGGCAATACGGTTACCTCACGACGAGATCTCGTCTGGAAAATCTTGACAAATCGGCTCAACCATCAAATGATCTCTTCAAATTTTCGGTGTGGGATGTTTGTTTCTCTGAACCTTCACCCAGAAGTGTCTGCAACGAACGGTACGGACCGTGTGAAGTAGAGATGACAAATATCATACAAGACCACAGCAAAGTTTATCAAGATGTGGGCGAATTGGTGAAAAAAACATGCATCCATCACTCATATCCATCGGGATTCGGATGGCTTGTCGTAGAGGTAGGAAAACTTTTGGGTGATTTTAACTCTTCTAATCCTTCCGTAAAAATTACAATGGACGGTGTGAAACAATTTGAGATGGCTAGGGCGGAGGGCGGACTGAAGGAAAATGACATGGTGCTCAAAACAGAGAAGATTAGCAATTCATCGAGCATAGTTGCAGAGGTTTGGGCTTCTGAAAAACAAGTATTTTCTGTTCCGCTGGAGATCACGAATAAGTACTATTCATCAAAGAAAGACGGAAATGAATTTTTATGCTCCACTTTCTGGATCCCAGAAAATATTTACCACCACCAACAGCACCATCATCATCATCATTAATGTGTTTTTATGTGGCTGAAGAACAATTATTGGGCTTTCCTACCAAAAATCGATTACTTTAAAAAAACTACAATGTTGTGCACGGATAATTTTTTACATTTATTTTGTTATTTCTAATAAAAATGCATAAGCATATTAAACTATTACTTTTTTATTTAGCTTAATTCATCAGGCAGTAAGATTTCTTTTTAGAGGAGACTGGCTTCATCCACCCAGGCTCCAAATGGGCCAAATTCAATAAAAACACACTGAGTTGTATTAAGTTTGAAACAAGAAAACAAGGTTTGATGTTTTATTCCTCCGTAAGACTCAGTGTTAGGAAGAAAGTTTATCAACTATTTTTATGCTCAAAATATTTTTTATTGCTTTTGAATTTATTATTGAATTCGAAATTGTCTCCGGCCAATTTTATTCCAAAATATGACTTGGTGCTTTTCTGGTAAACTTGGTCCAAATGCAAAGCCATGAATAGTTAATAGGTACTGGCTGCACTATTTTACTTTTTGTGAAGGTTTTAAACAGACTGGTATTATTAAGTAGGTTACTGAGCTTGAAAATATAGGTATATAAATTAGTCTCTTCATTTATAATTTTTGATGGATGGATAAATATGCGTTTTCATTTTTCTTATACTTGCCAAAAAGGAATTGGAAAAAAAAATTGTAAAATGCTTAAGATATGCTTACTTTTCTAAAGCACCTTCATGTAACATTAGCTCCGAACTGATGGGTGAAACATTCAGATCTGATAGTTTCCGCTCCCATTCACTATCACTTTGAATATTTCCGAACCACCAAAAATTATCCTGAAATCAATTACCACAAAAAAAGATCAACTTTAGCTTCGCATAAATATTTTTTGATAAATTAATAGGAAAATGAGCTGATAACTAAAAATTTTTGTGAAGTAGAAGGAGGGGGGCTCTTGAGAGGGAGAAAAATTGGGACGAAGATGCAGGTTAAGCCACAGTTCCCTTCGGTCTTGAATTTCAAAATGCTCTGTCCGAACTCTCTCAGCCTCGCAATGCGGCGTCCGCCGATCGTGAATCCTTGCTGGTATGCGCATGCGCTGTTTGTGATGTGTATCAGCAAAAAAGACGAAGAGTAGCGTTGTTGAATATCCTCCTAAAATCGAAAGATTTTATGGTGGATATTTAGAAACGAATACTTCTCCGACAATATCATGCCTGTCCACCAATTGGTAACTGGATCGCATTTAGCAAAAAAGGCCCAGCACAAATACAGTGTTGTTAAAATGTTGCTTCTTCATGATTATCTAAAAATTTCTCAGAATAGAAAATAGTTTTGGCTTCCCACTAAAAAATTGTTAATTTTAAAGGAGAGTAATGGGCCTGTTGCAAACTTTTGCTAGAGCAAAAATAAGAGTTGTTTCTTATAGATAATGCCTCAAAAATCACGATGAGCGCATCGGCAAAGTCTGAAATGCACTCATAACTTCACAATTTGCGTTTGAAATTTGCGGTTTTTTGAGCTTCCCGCTTCAAAAACGATACTACGGTACAGGTGAACATTTTATTAGAGGAGTCGTTCCATCGTCGGCAATACTCATCATGGCCGACGACAATCCGCCAAAACACCTGTGATGGGACGAGATAACACCTGAACAGGATTAGACCAGATAACAATCGGCGTGTTTACGTTCATATTTTCCTCATCCGCCTTGATTGACCTTGAACTCTCCTCGAAATACGCGCGGAACTGCGCAAGCGTCGGCCATGATGAATATTGCCGACGATGGAGCGACTCTTCTAACAAAATGTTCACCTGTGCAGTAGTATCGTTTTTGAAGCGGGAAGCTCAAAAAAACGCAAATTTCTGACGCAGATTGTGAAGTTATGAGTGCATTTCAGACTTTGCCGATGCGCTCATCGTGATTTTTGAGGCATTATCTATAGGAAACAACTCTTATTTTTGCTCTAGCAAAAGTTTGCAACAGGCCCATTGTGTAAATTTTTAATACTGTACATATATTTACTATTTTTTCAAGAAAAAGAAAAGTTGCACCATTTTGAAAACACTGTAAATGCGCTGGTTCCTTTTTGCTAAATGCGATCCAACTACTTGGAGCTAATAATTTTTGAGCAACCTTTAAGTCATTGAAAAATTCTGATGGCTTTACACTAAGATTACAAATACTTATGAAAAGTAAAAATTTGTACTATCATGAAAATGAAATTTCTCATCAACTGAACATAAAAATATCAGAAGTTCACGGTGCAAGCATCTCAGGAGTTTTCAAAAATCTAGTATCTACAGCTCAAACTCCTTCCACCTGTAGCACCTGCGTAGAAGTTCCCTATCTCCCCAATTTTCTCTATGACATTTCATTAGCTCATTCCCTACCCAATTTCTAAATGCTCCCAGTTGCAATTCCTCCCATTTTTCACAACCGAACAATGTATAATCTCTCAGCCTCTTGAAAAACAACATATTATCCACCTCCCTAACGTCATTGTATTTCAACTCTAAATTCCTTCCCCTGCTGATGAAAAACCGGTATAACTTACAACTCTTCCATGAAGAAACAGGATTTTGAAAACAAACTTCCTTTTGACAAATAGGGCGACCGGGACAGATATTAATTCAGGTATCAACTGTTCAGGGTTCCCATTGAAAAATGCCACAACCTCGAAGTCTTCTTTCTGAAGTTCTTGAATGACCTTAAAAGCAAACAAAAATAAAATTAATTGAGAGCAAGGTGTGAAATTAATTTAGTTTTTCTTTTTTCTTTTTCAAGACCTCTGATTTTTACCATAGTTGAATACTGGTGGCCAAAGTTCAAAACCACATACCTCCATTTGCAACGTTTCATATTTCCTATCATATTTTGTTTTTTCTTTCAAAAACTAGAGAATGCAATTTTTAAATAACTGCCTTGATTTTTCTACTTACTTAATTAGCACAATATTCTGTGTAAATTTCAAGCTGAAGAGTTGGTTTGTTCTTCCTAAAAAAAAATAAAATAAAATAGGAGAGGAAATTTTGAAACACCGCAATACAGATGTGTTGTTTCACACTTTGGCCATTAATATGCTACCTACTTGCTGATCATGCTGGGTTCAGTAAATGGAGTGAGTACTCATATTTTGAAGGTAAGTCAATGTCATGTCTGAGAATTCTAGGTTTCTCCTCCTAGTTTGATAACCCTAGAAAGAACTGGTTCACTCTAATTTAAAGACTAAGTTCTACAGACTGAACTCAGTTAAGGATTCCCACACAACTGCAGTACATGGAAATTTCAAATTTCGTAAGCCTTGTTTCTAATGGATACGAAAGCTTACAATCCATCTATGTGGAGTTTCGTAGCTTATTGCTGTTGATGCAAAAGCTGAAAAATAGTGTATTCTGTCTTGATGAAGCCTTTATTAAACTCATAAGTAATGCTTTTCAACTTATTTGGAACCATCCCATAAAAACCAACAAGGTTGAACATTGCTGTTAGTGTATAATATTGTATTGGACAATAGACTGAAACATGCTAACTTTTACAATTTTTTGCTGATTGATTGATGTCTGTGAGGAAGACACTCCACAGCATGGTAAATTAAATTTACAACAACTTATGTTATGTTTCTTTTTCCTCCTTTATCGGGTTGTATCAGCATAGTACTCACTTTTCCTTTCACGCCCGATGTATTTCGGTTGTCAACCTGAAACTCAAAACATGATGGCCATTTCGGCTTTAACAGCCATCATCAGGGGCTTGTAAAAAACGGAGAACGAGCTAAAATAAAATGAAACGGAAGTTAAAACATTACATATAATACTATCACCAGCAACGTGTCGCGAAACTGGCTGCCAGTTTAACGACTCGCTGCCAGTGATAGTACTCTAAGTGATGTTTGAACTTCCGTTCCGTTTTGTTTTAGTTCATTCTTCGTTTTTTAAAATCACCTGATGATGGCTGATACAGCCAAAACCGTCATCGTATTTGAAGTTTTAGGTTGACAACCGAAATTTCACATTTGGCTATAAAGATAAAGTGAGTGCTATTCACTCCAACCTTAAACTTGGTCTGGGCCCTCGCGTACCAAGTTTGCGTATTTGGACTCACATATTGATCGCTAAATTGCGAGACCGCAAATTCCATTTGCGACGTTACAGACTTCCAGCCATGCTTTATTTTTTCCATGGAAAATTAGTCAGTGTAGTTTCTTGAAAACTCCCATAATTTTTCTTCTGTGCAATTAAAATATGCTGTATGAATTTCAAGCTATGAAACTGTTTTGTTCCTCTTTAACAAAATAAACTAAGAGCGAAGATTTTGAAACACCGCAATGGAGATCCGTAATGTCACACTTTGGCCATCAATTTGATCATCTCCCTTGTCTGCCATAAAGACGAATGATGCCAGTTTGAAAAATAAGGCCCAGCAACATCAATTACCTTGGAGAGGTAGTGTTTGATTTCATGATAGTGGGCTGCGAGCAAAATTGGAGAGTATGTTTTAAGACAGTTTGATGCATTTGTCTTGTCCTGCACTCCTGCAAGCATGCATTTATCAATGATGTAGATACTTAAGTGGTTCTCCGCCATTACGTGACCGATGATTCTAAAATCATCCACCCAATTCGATGAGGTGGTATCCTGATTGCTATCCTGTATTGAGGGCTGAAACACTGTGCTTGGCACTCGAAAAGTGAACCCATGCTTATACTCAACGATCAAGAATAATAAAAACACAATTTGCACGCAGAACACTAAACAAATTAAGCAGTAGAAATAAGTTTTGAGAACATACAACTTGTTCATTAAAATTTCGTTAGAAAAATGCACTCATTTCTTTAATTTTTTACTTTGTCGCTGGAAATCTCTACATAAACAAACCAGCAAGTGAAAAACACAACCAAAACAAACAATCAGCTGTGAAACTTTGGAGAGGGGGAGAAGGGAACGAAATCAAAGATTACTACCATGGAGGTAATGCCGTGTTGCCCACTAGGGCTGTCTACTGAGACATAGAAAAATTTTATTTTAAATGTTTTATGAAATTTTGCAACTCTAGGTCTGCGGACTCAGTAATCTTTGGACTACAAGGTTTTCGTACTAGTCTGGCCAAAACTATTTTGATTTATTAGATTAGTGCTAGTGGAAATTTTCACAATTTACAAAAAAATTTATTTTGATAATGAAAATTGATCAGCTGTTTCTTGATTATGAGAAATTCTTCTCGAGTGTTACGTACAAATTTTGATTGTCGAATTCGCGTCTGCGTTTTGTCTCAGCCCAGTGTTTTTACCGTCTTAAATGGTGATTATTATTATTTTGCAGGAGAAAATAAATTGGCTGACACTTCTTTCACTTTAACGTGTGTTTCCCGTGGTCAAATTGTGCAATTTGCGTAGCCCGTAGTGCCGATAACCCTTTTGCGTTTCTGTGGATCATCTTTGTTCATAATCTTAAAAATAGACTCAGTCTCGTGGGGAACAACGGTGACCTTACTTAATTAAACCTTGAGTGAATTTCATTTGTGATCTAAAATTGTGACAATGTTTCCGAAGAAGTGATCATTTGTTATTGTTTCTGTGAAGTTGCCTCATGCAAGTCATTTTACATTTTAATCCCTGAAAATTTGGGAAAATTCGTTCACATTGGATTCGTTTAAGCACAATTTTCATAAGGCAAGGAGAAATGTCTTGTGAGCTGCTGAAGAACTATTGTTCGAACCTAATACATGAAAGCAGAGTGTTTTACTTCGCCAGAGATGGCATGGCTATGAGTTTGTACACCATTCTAGCCGATCTGGATCTGGAACAAGTCCGCAAACTTTTGAACAAGGTTACTTTTTTTCTATTTTCTGTCATATTTTCATCATCTTGCATACTGCTTTTAGTCTTGGAATGCATATCAGCAATAGTTGCTGATCCATCGCTTCGATGAATTTACATGCGTGGGTGAAGTAAGTTCTTCACTCCCAAATTCCTGCACACTCCCACTGGAACTGCTCCCTTCATATTTTGAAGCGCAATCATTTGCACACACCTGCAATTGTACATCAGGTCTCTTTCTTACTAGGGAGAGTAAATAACTTCATAATAGGTGACAAAAGAGGGACTCCGAAGTGCATTATGTACTGCATCATTGCCGTACCAAGGCCATTGTTTTAATGTAGCCTGTTATAATGCAAAATCACCCATAATAGTCTCTTGAGCTTCATTGTGATCCTTAGCTTAGAACGTTCTTAGTATTTCAATAGAACTAGGATTTTCAAATCCTACAATTTGTAATTTACCTATGAAAAAAAAAAATTAAAAACCAGTAGTACAATTGATTGATCAGGAAATGCCATGTACGTAGTATTTTCTAATATAAATGTACTTATGTCATAATCCAGTTCATTTCTCCAAAGTCGTTTATCCCCTCTCACACATTTTATACGTAAAATTCTTTTATTACTGTTCATTCACAACTTTCGTTTGTTTTCAAAATCAATTGAGTCAGTCTTATGAAATTTAGCAAATTTTTTTTTAATTTCTGATCATCTCATTTACAGCAAGTTGTTGATGCCGAAGGCCAAAGATGTACTCCTTTGATAATTGCAGCACATCATGGACATGATAAAGTGGTCAAAGTTCTGCTGAAATTTCCAGTTGATTTAGAGCAAGAAGGTCTAGTTAAACTCAACAGTTTCACCGTCAAAGGAGCCAGCGCATTATGGTGTGCTGCAGGTATAATTCTCTCTTAATGAAGATCCACACTAAACATCTTTTTTTATGCCATCAGACGTTTGAGACTCCTAATTGATCGGGCCGATATACTTTTCAACCTGTCCAGATTTGGGATTTCATTAAATGATTTCGAGTCTTCAACGCATTAAGGGCTTCACAGGCTTTCAATCAATCAAAAGTTTGGGCTTTTTCACAATATGGCTCCGGATTTCTCTGTACATTACTCCATAGTGAACGTCCAGTGTGTATCCAAGTTTGTCCCGTTCCAGAGTTTTCGTGGATTTTGGGAGGTAAATTTTATTAGGGGGAAAAACTCACACTCACTGTTCCATATCTAAATTGGATGTTTTTCTGCTAAAAAGAACTATGTCACACTCAATCCCTATGTACGTAGTTCCTTTTAGCATAAATACGTCCAATGTAAACACCATGTACTTGAAGTGAGTGTTTAGAAACTTCAAGGCGCAAAGAAGCTTTCTTCACTGGCACTTCATTTTGTAGGTCTTTTGATTTCAACTTCTGAGGATTATGAGCAGTCACCATTTTATCAAAATGCTCCCCTGTCATTATAGAAGAAAAAAACAGTTATTCCAGTTCTCCATCATTGAGAAATAATTTGAAGTGGACTTCTTAGTCTAATGGAGAGCAAGAAATCAGAAGAAATAAAAAATCAAGTCGTAAATATTAATAAATGAAATGAAAAAAACAACACCAAGGAAATTATTCTACTCCTCATATTATTATATTTGTTATATTCGTTCTTACATGCATTCTAGCAAGCGAAGAATTTCTCTTGTTAAATTATTTTGTTACTCATAAATGTCGTGTATTAAATTTTCAGAGAATTTTTTCAAACCATGAAGAAAATTCACCAAAAATTTGGAAAGAAAGCTTGGCATCATTTTGTAGCCAATGAATAAAATTTTAAGCCTAACTTTGGATTGTTGCAATGCCATCAAATCTGTTTGGCTTACATAACCTCATTCCAGAATCCTTTGGAAAGTTTGCTGTGTTCTTACCCTTTTTTTCAAGACTTTAGTAAAACTCCAGAAATCTTTTTGATGGTGATTTTATCTCCCCTTATTTTCTTACCCGCAGGCTCTGGACACCTGAATGTAGTGAAAACTTTAGTCAAAGCTGGGGCAGATGTGAATCATGCAACGCATACAATGTCAACGCCCCTACGAGCTGCATGCTTCGAGGGTCGTCTTGACATAGTGCAGTATCTTTATGATCATGGAGCTGACATCCACAAAGCGAATATCTTCAATAATTCCTGTTTAATGTTAGCAGCATACAAAGGTTAGAGAATTCATCTTTTTTATGTTGCAGAGATTGTGGAGGAGAGAGCGTTTAATAAGTTACCTTTAAACTGTAGCATGATGTATCTAACTAGGGAGTACAGCCCCTGACCGCTACATGGCCCAACCTTCAGAGGGCGTTTTGCGCACTTTGAGACCTGCTTTGCGTGCCTTTATGAGTTAATCCAAATAATACGGGCTCATCTAAAAACCATCTCCTTTCAATAGCCGCAAAAATCATGAAAATCAGCCTGGTAAATCTTTAGATCGAACTGTGACAAAAAATGAATTTTTGCATTGTTTAAATGGAAGCATTCATAACTTTATCACGTAATGTACAAAAACCTGGTAGCGACTACTTCCTGTCAATAGCTGCAAAAATCATGGAAATCGGCCATGTAGAACTATAGAATAAACTGTGACAAAAAACGAAAATTAGAGACCAGAGAGCTTATATTAATGATAAGAGGAATCCACCCCAATTCATGAGCACGAAGGTCTACAGCTCATCTTGACCCTAAAAAATGTGGATTTTTTTTTTAAGACTTTTGAAGTCCACCAGTCTTGTATAGTTTTTCTCAGTTTTAATTAAACTTCATCATCTCGTTATTTTGTCAAGAACAAGACAGTAGAAAAGTGTTGGGTCCACAACATTAGACCTAGAAATTAAAGCCAAAAATTAGTGCCAGGGTCATCAAACTAATGTTTGAAGATTAATGGCTTTAATTTCTCCCCAGAACAGTGAGGACTCTGCACTATTACACCTGCACACTTACTGCCCTGTTACTCATAGTATTCGGGCCATATTTGCAGTAGTTTTTTTTTCCTCTTTTGTAATTGAATTTCCTTGTCATGGAAGTATCTTTTCTCTGCGAGAAAAAGTAATATTTGTCAAGGGTATTGGTGCATCCCAGAGCAAACTGTTTCATTTTTTTTAATTTATTTATTTTTATCTTTTTCCAGTTCTTTTTTATCCCTTTCTTATTAAATATTGTATTTCATTTCATTTCTTGACATAGGATAATTCATATTTTCAAAAGGTGACTAACATTTTCAGCTTCTGAAATAAGCTAATCTCTTTAAGTGGCAATAATTGGTGAAGAAGATAAAGTGAGCTCTGCATCTTTCTTTGCAGCTACTAAAAAAAGATAACTACCAGACAAGTGGCCTGTCAGCAAAGCTCCTACAATCTCATTCTTCGCGAATTATTGTAGGTGGAAAGTAGTCGTTCTCATAAGTGCCTTCAAAGAGCGACCTCAGTGCCTACTAAAGATAAAAATTAAGCGTCCAATGTATAAATCCTTAAATTACTGACACTCCCCTCTTCGTCTCTCAAGCCTCTTACTTTGGACGGCGGTGATTTTCCCGCACAATTTTTTCTTTGTAGGTATAGGTCTCCACATCATTCTTCCGTCAGCTGATAGCATACTATCTTACTCTCTTATCTGGATGCTTTGCCTCTCGACAAAGAGTTAATTTTTTTCCAAGGATTATCTCCTCTCTTAAAATTGGTCATCATTAAATGTGCAGAATTTTTGTAATCTCCTCTAACGAATTCTTACTCTCACATAATATCTTTTTCTTCCATTCAGCTATTCTCCTCTTTCCTTTATTGATCGAAGAACGTACTAAAGATACCAAAGCTCAAAGTTGACATTAATGCCTTGTGTGGTCATCTATCCAGCACAGGAGTGCTAGTTCAGCTGATCTATGAGAGGGCAAAGTATATTTGAGGGTAAAACTGGCAAAAAAATCTGTCAAACACCAACCAAATGTGCCCAGAGGAAACCAAATTTTCAATGTGGGGGGGGGGGGGGGGAATTGAATGAAACAAAAGAAGATTTTTTTTATTCTCACTTCATCAATAAAAATGACCTCTGTACTCCCCTCTCTATAAACCCTCCTCACACGTCACTCAGCAAAGTCTCGTTTTTTTATCTCCCTTTAAATGTACGCTTCCTTTGTGCATAATTTTTTATAGCTGTATAGCTTGTTTTTTATAGCAAAATTGAAATTGCCACCACACTCAATTTTTGTCTATCAAGAGTTTTACAGCTGTTGGAAAAAAATTGCCGCCACTCTCAATTTTTGTCTATCAGGAGTTACACATGGCTTTTCATATTAGTTCCTCTGTTGATAATCAGAGAATAGGAAGAGAATCTATCAATAGAAGGTGCTTCAGTTCTCGTCATATTTTTCAATGGATAAAGCTATCTTTCCTGCTTTCACAGAATATTCTGCAAGCAAATGAAAAATTATGGGAAATTTTTGACAAAGTATATTTAACTAAGAGAAAAGAAGTAACATAATTATTTATAAAATAAACTATGACAAGATGTCTTTAATGTCATAAGCTGATATAAGCGCCTTCTTAGTTCAACCATCAGTATGGTCTGTTTTACAGTACCTACCATTCTTTTGACACTCAAAAGGAAAATAATCGTAGGTTTTTATTTCTAACTTTTCTCCCTGACAACTATAAATGCATTTTTTTGCCCCTCAATTTTGAAAATTTCCCAAAAAACTGAAGTAATTTTTAAAATAATTTTAAAGTCAGTTTACCTCAATGACACTTCACGGTGTGTTTTAATCTTACCATACGATACTTTTAAGGTAAGCTCTTCTCCCACTCGCTGGAAAATAGACAACCAAGTACTCACCCTCCTTTGTATTTTGTAGGTCACTTAGATGTTGTCAGCTACTTATTGGAGAAAGGTGCAGACCCAATGCAACATGCAAAGTGTGAAGGCACTGTCTTGCACTACGCAGCAGAAAATGGAAATGTGGAAGTTATCAAAGAACTTCTCAATCATGGAGCTGTAATGACCAAGAATAATTATGGTAATTTTGCCTCCGTTTTTCAAAACATTTCTCAAGTTTTTCTCGTACCTTTGGTCCATTTGGCTTAAATGATCTTGCCTTTAAGCTTCAGGTACATTCATCTCAGAATTTAGTCAATATTCAACTTTCTCCTCATGATATTAGTCCAAAATGTAGCTTAAGCTTTTATTCTCCAAAAGTTTATGCACTGCATAATTAATTGAAAGTTACCTTCTTAATTGCACAATAAAGATTGTGATATCGGCTCCGTAAAATTTTAGTTGATTGCTCATTTTAGGCTCAACATTGCATATGCAGCATGAATTTGACCGTTTGTGGAACAAGTTAGGAGTTTATTTCTTGGTAAAAGAAAATGTAAGTCATTGAATGTTTCCAAAATGTTACAACTTTGCGAGTAATTTGTAACAAACAAAATACAACCACATTTGTATTATTTTTAAGAAAATATGAGTTAATATATGCAGTAATGACAATGATAATGGAGTTTCCTAATTGGTTTGGTTACTTTTCAGGATTGACTCCGGTTTTAGTAGCTGCTGAAAGAACGAGAGCAGCAGCTGTAGAATACTTCGTCACCCGTCCGGAACTTTCATTAGAAGAAAAAATTGACGCATTAGAACTCCTTGGAGCATCATTTGCATGTGACAAAGATAACTACGATCTAACAAAAGCCTCGCATTATTTAGAGCGATCAATGGATATGAGGTAAGTATCCCTACAAAAGTGGCCAAACTTTTTGTCAATCAATTTTCTAAATAACTTCTCGACAACAAAGGACTTTTTGGCTTCAGATCGTGCAACAGACACCTTGTAAGGAGCTAGCCACTGATAGCATCCCCAAATAAAACTTCTGCTCATTTTTTAGATGGCTTCAGAAATCAAGTGACAGTTTGAGCTAGAGTTAGAAAATATGCGCCTCAAATTTTTTAAGAAACTTTGTGATTATAATTTGAGGACGAAGAATCCTCAGTTTGATATCTCCCGGTCAGCTGCTGGCATGTGAAATCGTTTCAGAATTACGAAGCTGTCAGACGCTGGCACCTGGCACCATCATCAATTCAATAAGTGGGCCATTCAATTAGTAAAAAAAAATTTTTCAACTGAAATTTAAGGATTCCCCCTCAGTCACTGTGATTTGAAATTTGCAAGTTTGATTTTTAATGATTGTCAATTTTTTAAGCCTGTTCAGAAGTATGAAAAATGTAATTATTCATGTAGTTTCAAGCGTCTTTCATAAAATTTCAGACTGTAATGTTCCAATTTTTCAACTTCACAAGGTCACCTTTCTGTCTTACAATGACATCTTCTTTTTAGATCCCCTGCCTTTATCAGATCTCTCTGCCAAATGGTAATGTTTTGCTGTGCCTATTTGTTGCATTAGGACAAATTAAGTCCCTGTTGTGACATTTTGGCTTTGTTTCAGGTACAGTGATCCCGATAACATAATTAGGAAGCCTAAATTTACGCCAATTCCTGCTTATCAAAATTGGATTGAAAGTCAAACCCCTGAAGATGTTAGAGCTCTCAGATTAAATGGAAACTCCTTGTATAATGAAGCTTTAACTGTCAGGTAAGAGAATCATGGACAACATACGGAATTTTTCTTTTAACAACTAAATGAGTCTATTGTGTTGGATGGTGAATCGCGGCAATGGAAGCACCCGGGCATAGTGCACTGTGCCTCTCCTGTCAATTCAGTTTCTAGAACAGCATGAGTTTCTCCTCCGTAGTATGCCGCTTTATCCCAATGTATCCTATGAGGGTTCTCCCTCAGTAAAGAGACCTCTTCAGAAATAATTTGTTAGAAAATAAAATATGAAAACTGACTCTCAAATTGCATTCCTGACTTCTCCTTTTTCTAACAAATTCACGAATTCTAAAAATCATCTTCCAGGCACATCAAATTTACGTCTGTATTGGGACTTATGAGCAGCTAACTGTATTTGTCTGTGATGATCCTCCTTGCTAATGCATATGTAAAACTTGCACAATGCACTCTGGCACTCTGCGAGACCCAGACGCCATGTGTCTCTGCGTTCCCAAAGGTCATTGGGCAATGGGCCTGTTGCAAACTTTTGTTTGCAACAGTCCAGGATAGGAGAGTAAAGTCTGAAATGCGCTCATAACTTCACAATTTGCGGTTTTTTGAGCTTCCCACTTCAAAAACGAAACTACAGCACAGGTAAACATTTTATTACAGGAGTCGTTCCATCGTCTGCAATATTCATCATGGCCGACGGCAATCCGACAAAACACTTGTGATGGGACGAGATTACACCTGACCAGGATAAGATCAGACAACAATTGGCGTGTTTACGTTCATATTTTCCTCGCCCGCTTTGACTGACCTTTTACTCTCTTCAAATTACGCGCGGAACTACGGAAGTGTCGGCCATAATGAATATTGCCAACGATGGAAAGACTCTTCCAACAAAATGTTCACCTGTTCTGTAGTATCGTTTTTGAAGCGGGAAGCTCAAAAAAACGCAAATTTCTTATGCAGATTGTCAAGTTATGAGGGCATTTCAGACTTTGCCGATGCGCTCATTGAGATTTTTGAGGCAATATCTATAGGAAACAACCCTTATTTTTGCTCTAGCAAAAGTTTGCAACAGACCCAGTAACATCATGAAATCCCTTTTTAATGCATGTCTGCCACCATACTTTCTGTAATAATAATTTTTATTTTTTTTTTTTCAGAGAAAGAATTCTTGGTTCGAATAATCCTGAAGTACCTGCAGCTGTAGTTTATAGGGGAGCAATTTTCGCAGATCATGCAAATTTTCACAGATGCATAGATTTATGGCTTCATGCTCTTCATTTATCTCAGTCAAATAGAGTGTGTGTTAGTAAAGACTTGCTGAGGTTTGCTCAGGTATGATATTTCAACCTATTTTATAACCAAAGTAAAACATTAAAAATGTCACAGGGATAAAATAGACCGAAGTAAACTGAAAATTTCAAGATCCATTGACCAGCACCAGTGACATCAATACCAGAGAAAGAAAAAAGGAAAATGCACTCGAAAATTAACCAACAAGAAATGAGAATAATTTGAAAACGCACTTATTACTGATTTTGAAATTATACCTTCGGCTTATGCAATGTACTTATTATTGATTTTGAAATTACACCTTTGACTTATGCCCATCAACTTTGTTTCAGATTTTTTCACAAATGATATATCTTGACGAGTATCTAAAGTTCAGTCACGTAGAGGAAGTTTTAGCTGCCGCTGTTCTAGAATTTGAAAGAAACAAAGAACGTATTGAAATTAATAAGCAATTAGGTGAAGATACCACTTCCCTTCAGGTAAGCTCTCGAAATTTCTAACTACTTAAATCAGTGCCGTTACTGTATCCTCATACATACAGGGTGGTCGAAAAGTTCCGCTCCACTGACAACAGGCATCATTCCTGTAACTTTTGAAAAAATTGAGATTGTGTTTTGAAAAAGTGAGTGCTCCAAGGTCAAAGGAAATGACTTTGAATCCCCAAAATTTTAATGGGACCACTTACAAAGGAGTAAGAAACCTAGGAGTCATAAAGATGGTGCAGGACTCTTGGATCACCCTATGTACATCTACTTTTTGGAAGCCCTTTTCCTCATTAAGTTTGCAAAATTCATACAGTTGATTCTCGTTCTATGGATTTGCAAAACAATGTTTTTTTAATGTAACATAAAATGTTTCAGGTTCATGTCGAACATTCACGAGCAATCATTTTAAAACTCTAGCGCAATAAGGTTTTCTTTTATTTTGGCGGCATTTCTAATCACAATGTTTGGGAAGTTTCACGCTATGTAGAGAAAAAACTATCGTATTGAGTATTGACCATCTCTGTTTTTCAGATTAAGATGCGTAAGGAAGAAAAGGGGGGGAAATAAGAGATTGATCATGATAATTTATCATCATAAGAGTGCCTTTTGATCTCTCAAAATAGTTTCGGAAAGCATTTTCAAACTATTAAATTTTGGAATTTTGGTTTTTATCAATGTTAGTGCAGATACAATGTTAAGTTTTTTTTTGTTCCTCTCAAAAACAGTGTGAAGACAGTTTGCATTCGCTGTATTCAAGTTGTATAATTTTTTAAAAATATGGCCTGATTTTTAATAATGTAACAGTCCTAATTTGTTTGAAGAAATAGGAAGTCTACAGTTTTTCTCTGCAGTTCTGGTTTTGTTTTTTTACCTCTTTCTCTTAAACTTATTTTTGTGTCCCGCAAAAACCAAATCTCCAAAAATTCAGTTTAGATTAGAGAATCCGGAAAATACGAGTAAAATATTGATTCATACAGACTGATTTGACCAAGATAAACTTAACTAACTGCAATTTATTTAGATTAATTTTGTATCTGATGCTATTTTTTATGGGGAAACCAAGCAACTCAATGTCATGAAACTGCATACAATTTTCTATATCACAAAAAATCTTTAAAATAATTTTGAAGGCGTATTTTTCTCGGTATTCTTGTAAAAAATTAAAAAATTAAACATGTGAGGAATTATATAGCTGGGCTGTTTTTAGTTGAAACCCTCTCCATCAATGTGCTCAACTTTATTTTGAATCCATACTTTTAATTAAAAAAATAATTGAGGATCTTAAATATCTTGTTCTTGGATGATTTCTTCCTTCTGATTTTATTTTCCTCATTTTTGCTGTTTACTCTTTAGTATCAAACAAGAGAAAAAGGAAAAAAATAAATAAAAATGAAATATTTTGAATTGCAGGAAAGGGTGGAAAGCAATGTGATAACAGCCTTGTACATTCTTGTGATTTTAACTAAAGTAATGAAATTATGTGATGAAACGGAAGGATATAGAGTACGGCAACTCATATTCAGACTGAACAAATTACGAGTTACCAGCAGGCAAGGCCAGACTCTCTTACACTTATGTCTTGACTCGGAAACTCCTGTAGATAATTTTCATACCAATGATGTTTGCAAGTAAGTTTCACTTTTTTCCAGGATTGAAGAAACGTTTTTTTGTTTTCCTCTCATGAAATTTTTAGTTCTTTCTCAAAGTCATCTTTCGTTTGTAGGGGATTTAATTCAATAAACAAATACATTTTTCAATATGTTTTGAAAAAATACAGCAATAATTCAATTCAATTCTTAAAATCCTTTCAAGATGATTGGCTTCCAACTCATTTTCTTCTAATTTCCAAAATTAAAGCATAAAAACCTCCCTTTGTTGAAGCACAAATAATCTTTGCCTAAAAAATAACTATTATTTTTGTGAATCTAAAGCTTATATCCCAATTTTTGTCTTTTGACTGATCCCGATAAGTTCTAAGAGCTTTGTTTAATCACCAAAAATGTTTTCCACGATTCCGCCGAAGGAAAGCTCAAGTTCAGTTTTTGATACTCCAAGTCTATGCATGGTAAACTTCCATTGAAATTATTTTTTTCATTTTTATTTATTTGTTACTTTCATTTCAGGTTTCCCTGTTTAGCCACGGCCAAGCTATTAATTCAATGTGGTGCTGATGTAAATGCAATGGACAGCAGTAGGAATACACCTCTACATGTCATCGTCTGTGTTCAAAAACCTATTAAGTGAGTAAATTGTTTAAACTGTGGTGACATTATCGGTGAAAAAAGACTTGTACTATAGTTTTAATTTCTTATTATTTTACTGATTGTGAGATGTAAGCAATTCTATTTTGGTTTATGTCTGATCGAGGTCGCATTCTTGACATTTTAGGTGTGAATTTCAGGTCAGAAAACTTTTGTGTAGAGTATTCTTCCTTGCCTATGCTCTCGAAGACGCTTAGAAATTAGGAATACATGATCATACACTTTATTCTTGAGATTTGTCCTTAATTTTCTAGAGAATGAATTGTCTGTAGCAAAAAACTTAGAAATGACTTTTGTTATTGTTTCACTAATTCCATTAGTAATTCACCTCAAAACTTAAATCACATATCGATGGCTACAGCGCAAAACTGCGCATCTCCATTGCAGTGTTTCAAAATCTCTGCACCTATTTTATGTTAATAAAGAGGAAAAAGCCAAATTTATGGTGTGAAATGTTAACAAAAGATTGTGCTAACAGAGGAAAGAATCAAGGAAGTTTTCTAGAAATTAGATTGACTAGTTTCCTGAAGAATAAAATGAAGTATGACAGGAAGTCTGCACATTGCAATCGCAGATACATCTTTTTGCACTTTTATCATGGACATGAGAATTATAGACTCAAAACAGCTAATGAAAAGTAAGCAGCTGAAACTGATAGACCTACTTCAAATTACGTAACGACCCTAGTAATCAGAATATTGCCGCAGGTTTTTCTATTAACTCAAAAATCATGAAGGAAGGAAAATAAGTCTGGAGTATACTCTTCAAATTTTTAATCCAAGGGGTCAGATACTATTCCTTTACACAGAAAGTTGTTTCTCAATTTTATTGGAAAAGATTCAATAGTTTAACTGCTTTTTTTTTTATTATTCATTAGGAACCACTGAACAGTGAACACTGCTCTACAGTTCCGAAGACTCTTTACCCGTAGTGTTCTCTTAAACTTTTATTGCTCAAAAGATAATAATTAATGACCATTAGAGTTGGGCCAAAATGGACTTTTCGTGTCATCAGGTACAGATATCAATTTTCTAATCCGGCTGGAGCCAGATACCGGATAGTTCACCAAGGTATCCAGCCAGAACCGGATAATACCGTATCCAGAAAGTGCTTTTTCATGAGAGAAAAATCTCCCGATTTTGCCTAAGGCTTACCGTGTATTGACTATTGAGACTGTCATTCACGATGTGTGTGTTCGTACCGGCAGCCTGTTAGATCATGTTAATTTGCGGAAAATGCACTTTACTTAATTCCAGTAATAACATGTTTCGAAAAGTTGAACATTTACTATAACTAGTCAAATTTCGCCAAAATATGCCGAAATATCACCATAAATTTCTCAAAAGTTTCAAGGTCGAAAAAGCATTCTCTGGCGGGTCCAAAAACCGGATAGCGCGATTATCTGCCCTGACAATCCAGCAATCTGGATTATCGGCGGATACCAGGCCCAACTCCAATAACCATATTTATTTTAGTTTTGATAAACTTTTTCTTTTTTCTTTTCAGTGACTATTTAACTGTCCATTCAATAATCAAAGAATTAACAGAAGCAGGAGCTCACATCGACACAGTCAACAAAGACGGAAAAACACCCTTTGAAGCTGCAACAAGAGGTATTTTTCATTTTTAAAAATAAAAAAAAAAAAAAACTGAAAGAAATGTTCCAGAACAATTGGTTTTGATAGGTCACTTTAGCTCAATAGGCATTGGTTTGCAAATGATTGTTTTGTTTTGGTTTGGCACATCAAATATAGCCAAATCTCTTTGAAATTAGTCCTTGCTGAACAGTACCTCCTGTTTTTATCAGACTGTCAAGAATGCATTTGGTCACCTGAAATTTTTATGAAAGTCAAGTCATGTAGTTCAGGTAACAAACACTATAAATGAATTAATTTTTTTTTCAATAGCTATGCGAAATTATTTAAAACGCCCTTTAATCATCAAGTAAGATGGAAATAGCTTCTGTTGATAGTAATGTAAATAAATAATTAAAATTGGTGCCTATAAGCACATACAGGGAAGTAATCTTTTTTTTTTTTTTTTACTGCCTATAATCCCTGTGGGGCCCACAGCCTACTAGAAAGTAATTTTAGTATCAATAACAACTTCAACAGCTCAGAGTACGAAGTTTAAGGTCTCTGTCACCTAGATTCAGTATGTTTTTTGCAGCCAAATCGTCAGTGTACTTTCCATTCACCTCTTTACCATGTAATCCGAGGGTGTAGCAATGTCAGTTATTGTTTCTAGTTTTTTTTATTATTATTAATTTTTTGTCTGAAGAGGGTGCATCACCTGCAAAATCAAACCAGCCAATGATAGGTTTGGATACTACTAAGCCAAATAATTCAGGTCCTGGTGTACGTGTCAACAAGGGGGCTGCGTCCTCTGGCCGCTCTGCAGCGTAACTCCTGAAAGCACTTCATGTTGCAGTGCCACAGTGGATTTCATTTCTTTAACTTGAGAGAAATGAACCCCCTGTCCATTTCAAGGCCCAATTCCTGAAAGCTCTTTGCGCCGCATTACCACAGTGGATTTCATTTCTTTAACTTCAAAGAAATGAAAACAATATCAAAAAACATGGGAAACAACTATTGTGTAATAATCATTGAATGATAATAATCTTAATCAAAATTCAAACCACATAAGTGAAACAACAGAAATAAGATGGACCCAGAAACAAAGAGAATATTTGTATGGGTATTCCCCGGCCGCCCCTGCCTGCTCCCATCATCCCTCTACATGCCCATCTCCATTCATCCACATCAAGGGCGACCCTTTTGGAGCCCAAGAGATATTTATGGGTGTTTCAGGCTGCTGCTGCTTGTCGCTAAAAATATCGAATATGCTCATTTGTCTTTGAAAGGAGTCCGTGTCATTCTTACGCGGTCTGACAACCTTTCTGCCCCAGTTTTCCAAATTTGGAAAAAACGCAATTACTCCCTTTGAACAGAAACTTCAAAAATCGGGCTTCTAGGTGCACATCTGTGTATTAAGCTCCATCAATGGGTAGAAAGTCTAAACTGAGTGTTCAATGGTGTGCTTTGTTCACCATGGCTTAAGGACGGTGGATTTTTTAGATTTCTTGCGATAAATTGTCCTATTGTCAACATTTAATGAAATGAAAGCCTCCGTATAATCAATTCAGCTCGCTCCTTAATCATGACCAATTCCAATTTCGTGGAATCAGCATTAGTCCTGAAACGGCCAAAAATAGATTTGCATTTTTTTTTCAATAACTAAAGAATTCAAAGAAAAGCGACAGAGGTGCATGACAGCACATAAAGTGTCGTATCTCTGTAAATGATGCAGATCTCCACAATTTTAAAGGCTCCGAATTTTATAATATAGTAAGTTATGAGATCCTTCAACTTTGCAAAGTTTGAATTTCCTCTTGTTCTGCATAGTTTTCAATTAAATCTGCCCTCTATTTTTACATCATCATTTTTACTCTGCATCCCTCGTCGATTCGTACTCTTATTTGTTTGGATTTTTTTTTCTAGGTGTGGCTGAAATAATTTTAAGCATGCAGCGGCAGTTAAGTCTGAAATGCATGGCAGCAAAAGTAGTCAAACAGAACAATATTCCATACCAAGGTCTCGTTCCCAAGGCTCTTGAAAGTTTCATCGAACTACATGGAACAGGTAATCATCAAGATTGTTCTGACATTTATCTGTGAGAAAAGTCTCCCACAAAAAATCTTAGTTTTTACCCTTAAAGGTTCCATTTAAACGATAACCTCTAATGTCACTACAATGATGAAGTTCTTTTTTTCCCGCTAATCTGTTCAGATGAGCAGTTTCAAAATTATTTCACTTTCATAGTTTCATCTTCCAATTGGCCCCTAATCAAAATCTCAGTCAGATAGTCTACGGAATGATTTGCGGCACCGTATGACATGACCTCATGAAGTTGACCATGAAAAATTGGCCTTTCTTGTCAGGGCTTTTTCTGAACATCAACGATAATTTTTCGTGACCATCTTAGTAGAAATATAGAGTGAAACCTTGAAACTCTACAGAAAGGCTCTCTCAAGTTAAAAATAAACTCTCCAACTTCAATCGATCAGTATATCCTATGTCGATGCAACTTTGAATTGATGTTCTTTTTGTGACGATCAAAGCTCATTCATCAGAAATCTTCCATGGATTCTTTTTTCCAAATATTTTTGTATTGATTTTAAAGCCTTCAATTTCATGTTTTATATTCGTTTGCCAGTTGTTTGAGTTTATATCCAGGAAAATTCATACTCAATATCCTCTTTGTTTTAACAGGCATGCATCCTTTTCTCTGTTTCATTTATGTTTGTCAGAGGAATTCTCTACCTATCCTTGTCTCACAACAACTCTGATCCTGGCTTACATTTCCTCTTTTCCTTAGAGTTTCTTTGTGGCAATTATTCCCTTCAAAATTCCTCTAAAATTCATAGAGGAAAATAGTATTTTGTTTTAAGTAGTTTACCTACAACCGTTGCTACAAATATGGAGGATTACATCGATTGGGTTTTGGCTTGTGACTCTTCCTTGTCTTAGTTTCCATCAGTATTTGATTTGACTTTTGAAACTTAGTATTTCAATTCGGAATGTAATTTTTAAGAGACATCGATTAGAGGTAGTTGAAGTTAAAATTGTGGCGGTATTTCGTGCTAGCTCCTCCCTCTAGTTGATTTGAAAGTAAAGGATATCTCGTGATCCAAGCAGTGAACATGATTGTATGGGAGTTTGCTGAATAGTCGAGAATGAAGGCTTATCAGGAACCACTACCTTTTTTTTATTGCAAAGCACTGGCTCTTATAAACAGAGCCGTACGCAGATTGTCTGATTGTATCAATCGGCCACTGTGTTTTATTCCCTTTGCCTTCACAGGAAGAAAAATTGAGAAATTACTAGTTTTTTCTCCCAAGACTTTTAGAAAATTCATCTTTCCGACTCCATCAATTTTTGCCTTACAATTAGTCAAACATGTAACAGCACTTATTTATTTTAACTTCTCTGTGATGATCCATGTTACTAACAAGTTAGCTTCATGTTGCATCTGTGTGCCCCCATAACTGATTCCTCCAAAAGTTGTGTGAAAACAGTGAACCTAACAGCCTGTGCATCAGTCGTAATCTCTGATTTGAAATTGACGGAAATAAGTTCTGATATTGAAATGCTTTAGTCAGCAGGAGGAAAAAAAAAAAGTACATGAGACTCGTAGCAAGACACAGGAAGCTCTACAGATCCAACCTCCACGAGTGCCTTCAATTGTGAACGCTGCGAAAGCTGAGTTGCTTGCTGCTGTTTGGGCCCAACCCATCGCAAAAACTACCAAAGTGTCTTTATAAATTTACATAAAAATGTGTATTTGTCCTTGAAATTGCAAATCTTTGAAAATTTCAACCTCAAAGGAGGCTCTGCAGACTAAGTAATGTTTCAATTACAAACAATTTAACAACCTCAGGATGCTAAATATCATCCTAGCATCATTAAGACATTATTTCTTGGAACCTAAGCTTCCGTCAAATTGCTGATCGAACCCGATGTTAAATTTTTCGAAAAGATTTCTTTTTATTAAGACACCATCAGTTAGTAGACAGTTTTAACACCTAAAGTCCTGCAGCTCAGTTACTTACAGACATTTTTCAGTGGAAGATATCAATAAAATGTGAAAATCCATATTATTTGTAAGAGATGAGATGAATCCTGAATTAGCCTGTCAACATAATGGAAGACCCATTAATGATCAGAGGGGGCACTCAAAAATGCTGTGCGAAGCTTTGTTCACATGGACAATCATCCAAAGCACTGTCATTATACTATTACAGCAAGCTCAGCACCGCAAATTAGTTTTATCACAGTGAAGACCACATACTTCAGCTATCCTTGACAGTTATTGAGTTCGTTAGGAGGTCATCAAAGGAACTTTGCAGAAGTTCACCTGTGTGAACCAAGACTTTTTTTTTAACTCGTTTATAATTTGATTCGGCAGCGGGTAGAGAAGAAAGGAAAAACATGGCTCTAACCGGGACACTATTTAAGGCATTAGAGAATCATTATCCTAAATTCATTCGTTATTAATGAACTGTCGGATCAAAATGAACTCAAAACCTCCTTCGGGAGAAGCTTTGACCAATAAGGGTGTAGTTAGGCTTGTAATCTAATTCTGATGAAGGCCTAATTAAACTTTTCTAGTAATAGGTCTTGATTTATGCCTATTAAAGGTACCTTATTTTCCTTAATTTAAATTTTACTCATGGTATTTGATTCAATATTTATAATACTAATATGAAGATCTAGCCGTCATTGATTTTCTTTTATCCTTGTAATTCAAGGTTAAAAACTTAATGCTATGTTTCTCTGTCTTCTTTTTATTATTCAAGTATTAATGTAGAAGAGGTATTTTTACCCAAATTTTTCTCTGAATATTTCTTAAATCTTTAGTAGAAATAATCTCTTTCATTCAAATAATTCACTTTTGTCGTTCCCTATTCTCCCATAGTTTGATGCACATGTTTTCAAAATTTAGTAATTTCTTCCAGACCTTCAGTCTAGATTTTTAATTATGAACAATTATGTAATCATAATTATATATTTCATCAATCATAAATACATTCTACAATCATAAATATTTTGTCCAATTTTCAGTAATATTATATCTTGAACACATGGCTACCAGAATTACTAAAAAATTATTTGACCAATACTGCCGTGCTGAGGAAAAACGCTGTAAAAACATTCAAATGCTGCCGAATTCTCACTTTGAAAATATTTATTTTAAAGGAAAATTATGAATATTTCTCCTTGAAATTTTCAATCACTTTAGATCAAACTATGAACGAAATTTTCCCTGGAACACAAGTACTCACAAATTTTTCCGAAAATCCAGGATTTGTTGAAGGAAAGGCAATGTCTGGAGGCTTGCACAGTGTTCTTTCTCAGCATGACAGAATAGCTATCTATCATTTGTTTGTATCCATACATAATAGGACCAAATTAGATTCATTGACATCACTGAGAAATTAACGTCAGTAGAATATTCTAAGCTTTGCCTTGAAACCCTTATCTATCCTCCTCTCACCCATGTTTCTGATTGAATTTTTATATTTTATTATTTTATGTTTTCCTTCGCTTCCTTGTCCAACTATTGAAGTCTGATTTTGTTAGGTATTCGTAAAGTTGATAACGTTGCCTTAAATCTTAGTATAGATTTCTTATAGTGTCTCCTTTAGTATTTGTCAGTAAATTAATATGTTTCCGATTATTTTCAGCTAATTCGTAGTATCCCTGACCATCTGGGAAATCACCGCAAGTCTTTCTCAAGGAATCGGTCATCAGAATCGGAGCCCTGTATTTTAATTTGTACAACATTTTTAATGTGTATTCTTTTTTTTCCCTTTTACATAAAAATCAAAGCATCAAATGTATGAAAGTCAGAAGCCTTAATCAGTACATGAGAAGATAATTTACGTGTCCGTTTTAATTGTTTTTAAGTTTTCTAGTCAACTAATTCAAGATGTAATTTTATGGCATTAAGGGTAGCAATGTAAGCAGAAAGAGAGCCGAATATTCTGTAAACCAATGAAGCTTGGGGAGAAGGAAAAAAAAGCAAACCAATACAAAACAAATCACTCACTTCTCTATGGCTCGACTTAAAAAACCAGTCAACAAATTACGCACTTCCCTCCCTCAATTTTTAAATAGTTTTACTTTGCAAATGCTGCAACATGAAATTGCAGGTTATCAGCGGAATTCCCCTTATTATTATCATAGATGTTGTTAAACTAATATTTCATGGATGATAAGAAATCGCAGTTTACTGAAATCTTGCTCAATCTTGTGTCTTAACCCTCTTTAGTCTGAATCCAACTATCCTCGACCATTCTTTCAGCCTTGATTTTTTAACCGAAAAAAATTCTCTGTGCAAACAGTCTAATGAAATTTTCTTGCAGCTCAATGAGGAGGGTCTTAGAGCACCATTATTTTAAAACATAAGTTATCTAAATCACTGAAATCGATCCTAGAAACAATTGTGAACTGTAAAATCCCACCTACTTTCAAAGTAGAGAAAACCAACTTGAAATCGTTGTTAACCATCGAAGACTGATGATTATGGGTCTCAGTCATAGCAGGCTCTAAAAGCTACTGCTTCCACTCAGACAAAAAGTGGCTGTAAAAACTTGATCAAAATGTTAATGCTAAAATTATCGTTGTAGCAATGTTTTCACAACAGTATTTTTGACAGTTGTCAGGTGAGTTGCTCCAAAGTTTTACTGTTAAAAATTTGCTAGGATATTAAAAAAAAATGCAGCAGATTTTCTGCATCCTAACATATTCCTGTCTATTTGTGCAACATTTTACAAACTTTGCGCTCAAAGTTTATGCAATTAGCCTGTTTTTATCCATATCATTATTATCTTTCTTGTGCTCTTTAATTACTTTTCAAAAACCACCACAGAAATTTATCAATCATTCATTTTAAAATATCTATGTAATATTACCACAAGGGCGTCGATAGTCCTTCAAAAATTCTGTCATGCTCTTTCCTCTTGTGAAATTAGTTTTGATCGTCTCTTGTCATTTTTCTAGATTTTTGGATAAAGGGAGGACATTTAAAGCTCATAGGTGCCTGATGAATTTAATTTAAATCGTTTTAGAAAATTTTGCCTCTGTCATTGTTTAGTCTATCTCTTTTATAGTTAAAGAACAAAAGGAATAGGAAAATGATCGAATGTTTCCCAATAGACCGTAAAAAATCAGAAAATTTCAAGAGCCATTTGTAAAATTTGTAGAAAATATGTAAAGATGTTAAATTAAATTTTGTTGTGGAGATAATTTTCTTAAGTAAGAAATCTAGCAAAATTTTATTTGTTTTGACAGTTTTTTTGACTGCATGAACTTACAGCGCTCATTTGTATATTTTGAACTGCAGACTTTTGTTAGGTCTTAGTCTCCTACACACAGAAACATATATCGTCTGCGCTGTTTCAGTATTTCTACAAACATTTTATTTTTTCATGGGAGAACTGTCTCACGAATTTGTTTGAAGACGTTTGAGTATTTTCTCACAAGTGTGAAGAAAAATACCTGGAAGTTTCGGGCCATTTCATTTGAAGATTCCTCTATAAAAAAATAAAATGTCAGTAAGTAAGAAATACTAAAACAGCGTAATTGAGGTAAGTTCCCTCGTGCAGGAGATGAGAAATTATAGTTATGGCTTTTTTAATCCAATGTGCAAAAATTTGTTGATGTCCTGCCTGGACGTTTGTGCGGCTATCAATTTAGAATTTTTGGAGGGCTGGAAACCTACCTAGTAGCAATCATTTTTATCAAGCATAGTATGCAGGTATGGATTTAAAAAAGTAGCTAAAGCTCTAAAATGGCGTTTGAAAACCTAAGAATTAATTCTAAGAATATTTGACAATCACTATCACTTTTGTAGTAACCGTCCAGTTTGATCATTGTAAATATTGGCACTAAGTCATTTTTTGTTCAGGAAGCCAAAAGCTGCTATCATTTTTATGAAATATCCTCTTTGCCAGTCAAAAAAAAAAAATGTTGTATTTCTTCATTTCCGTGCTCATAATTCCGCTCTGCTACGGAAAATTAGGTTTTTATGTATTTTATATATGTGATTCTAATCCTAATTTTCAGGAATGGAGCATTGATGTATTGAAGAAGTGTTTGATCGGTGATGTGTACTTCATGCTACAAAGCAGATGAAGAGATAAAAGAATGCAATTCCATTTTTGTATTCTTGAATTCATATCATCAGCATTTCTCTTTTCAGTATGCAGTAAATTGATGGCTATAGTAAAAAGATGCAAATCTCAGATTCCGATGTTTTAAATCTCAGCTTATGTGTCATTTTATTCCAAAAGGAAAATTAATAAACGGATTTTATTTTAATTTTTTGTGAATGTTCTTCATTTATTAAAAAATGAATCACAGAAAATCGTAAGGAAACGTTTTGGTCTGTTTTCCTTGAAGAAAATGAAACATAATCAAAATTTTTTTAACATTGCAATTGAGCTACGCTTTCTTTGCTTCAGCCATCGATATTTCAACATTGTTCATCTAGGATCTTGCGTCATCCAGCATGAACAGATAAAAAATTAAAATTTTTATAGTTAAATTTCTTTCATCAAAACGTTACTAAGCAAAAAAAAGTATTTCTCCCCATAATTGTTATACTATTATACTTGTTGTTCATTTCAATGTTCTGCCCAGTAGATTCCTTTTCACACATTTTTTCCTTCTGCTCAAACCATTGAGTTAAAATCATCATTTTAGTAAAAAAAACTAATATTGTTGTATTCATAGTTTTGAGAGTATGTACTTCCAACATTTCATCGTAATTTGTGTGGCATATTTGTGGTCATCGGTAATATTTTAATTGAAAATCAAGTCTACAGGTTCTTTTAATTTCTTTCTTAAGTAGCCAAATTTTTTTTATAAAATTTACTCTGTAGAAACAAGAAATTTAATTCCTAAAGTTCCACTAGCTAGAATATTTGCTTGCATGGCTCATAATAGTAGACATTCATGTGGAAGGAAGCTTTCATTGGGCTAACCTAGTCTAGCCAAAAAGGAAATGCTTGAAACAACTTTCATGTTATTTAGAGAAATTTTTTTTAACACTAATGAAGTGAAGTGCGTCTTGCGTGATATTTATTCCTGCCCTTTGTGTCTTGTCTTTTTTATTCTTCTTCGTTTTACCTCTTTCTCTGCTCTTGTATGATCAGATTTATTAAATTACCTTCTTGTTTCTAAAAAAATAAACTATTTTTTATTTTACTTAATTAGTGTTATTGTTTTCTCATTATTAGTCATGCACTCACCCACCATTGGAAATTATTGAATGTAGGGGAATGATAGCTTAAGTTGGCCTTTTTCATGAAAAAGGAATGGTAAATATTCTGCTAATGAAGGTAGCCATTATCTTTAATGTTTGAGAAGACTTACGAGGAGACTATGAAACCTTCAAAATGTTGATCACTTTATATCTGAAGTTTTTATGTATTTAGAACATTATAAAAACTCTTTTCCAGAAGTTTCACTTATTAGCTTCACTTACATTGCAAATGGCAATTTTGTAGAAAAAATGATTCTATTGAATTGAATTAAATTTAATTTTAAGAAAATCGAAATTACATAATAAGTGGAAGCAAAAAATCGAAATTACATTATAAGTGGAAGCAAAAAATCGAAATTACGTAATAAGTGGAAGCAAAAAATCAAGTAGGATAAAATCTGAGTATGATAAGTTCGCCATTGATGCCTCAAAAATTGGACCGAAATTGTTTGAATTTAATTGTAAAATGCTTCAAAGTCAATTCCTATTTCAGAGGCTCCCTGAAAAATCGATATGATTTCCCCAATTATTTGTGTCATAAAATTCCGCACCTTTCACAAACGTTACTGTAGTCCTCCTCTCTTGCACTCAAAAGGCGATTACGAAGTAAAGTAGTACGCACAGTGGTGTGCGGTGGGTTTAGTGAAAGGGCAAGTTATAGCATTGGCCATGAGGAGGAGGAGGTCGGGTTACCGCGCGACCCCCCCCCCCCCTCCTCTTCTTAGGGTGACTCTGGCAAGTTTTCAAAATTTAGATCAGTTCCCATACAAGGTTGCAGTGCCCTAACAGGGCGAAAAACTCGGAACAACTTAAAAAAAAATTTAGATCCTCTGGAACTCCTATATTTTACTGTATTTCACGGATAAAATCTGATGGAACTTCTGGGAAAGTGTGGTCTTATTGCTTGCTGTCTTACGAACATACGACAACCCAGCCACATGCTTAGTAACAGGAAATATGAACGGAGATTAATCAGTTCATGTAGATAAGTGCTCAGGGATTGAAAGAAATGGACTTCCTAAGCAGTTCAAGTACCAAGGTATACTCCACATTCCTCCGCGCCCGAAACCACTGATTTGCTTTTTAATGAGAGCTCGGAGATATCTTATGTAAATTGAGTATGTAATGCATCATTTTTATCATCCAACTGGCAACTCTGAAGGTGACAAATCCACGGAAAATGTTTTTATTTTCTGAAATCTGCAACCCTGTAACTACGTCACTCATAACAGTTGTTTGGGTGTTTACATCCCATGGCCAGTGTTGTGTAAGGGCATTTTAGTGATAACTTTGGACAGTTTTTCAGGATCATTATTGTTTTTCTCGTAATTTCATCGCAATCATGGTTGATAGACTTGGTAAGTGTGTAATTGGTAACCACCCTTTCACTGCAGTGTCCCAAATTCATTGCATTCCCAAACATCTGCAGGAACTTTTGTTCCGAAGAGGTTAGAACAGACTTCTGATAATGAAAGTTGGGTGCTTCCATGTATCTGCCCTTCACTTTTCTCTCAGTGAACTGGAAAGTAAAAGAAGCAATGCACTTCCCAGAGATTCGACTAACTATTTGTCTTCGAATAAACCATTATCTCTTATATTTGAACTTAATTTACTACTGAGAGAAACGTACCTTGTACGCTTCGATGATGCCCTCCTCAAAGAATCATTTCCTGTGACTCATCGGATCACAGCCCTATATCAGCCCTTAGTTTCTTCAAACTTGCTCGAGTAACTATGTCAATAGCATGTCAATATTCTGCTTTAAAGGGGGTACCTACTATCTAGTTTCATTACGCTCAGAAGTATCAGGTTGTGCACTCATCATTTGTTTCCTAAACAATCAAAGTGAAACAAAGCAAGTTTAATTGGAAAGTTTTCAGTGACTTGTGAGTGGACCTAAATTGTATTGAAGACTGTGAGGGATCTGAACTTGCAGTCATTTTGCACCACTTCCATCATTGTTTTTTTGTACATAAGATTCATGGCACCCTAATGCGCAGTACCTCTTCTCTTTCGATGGGTCAGTTGCTCTGGTCACAAAATCGTCTTTTGGTGCTTGACTTTCGTAGATTGGCTGAAAATATTAAGTTGCGTTCAAGTGACAACTTTCTATGTTCAATATTAACCGAGATATTGCGCTTTGAAAAACTCGATTTATGACATCATCCATTGCGGCAGTGACACCCTTAGTTTCTTCTACTTTGCTTTCGTCTGATTTTCCTGTTGAGTAACCAGTGCAAGTGTGTGTCTCACTGATTGATGAAAGCTAGGTGGAAGAACTTAAGGGTGTCGCTACTGCGGTGGTTGACGTCAGAAATCAAGTTTTTCAAAGCGCAATATTTTGGTTAATATTGAATGTAGAAAGTTGCTATTTGGACGCATTTTAGTATTTTTGTCTGATCTACGAGAATCAAGCATCAAAACACGATTCTATGACCAGCACAACTGACCCATTCTTTTTATAAAATTCCATTCAAATTTACCTTGTGTGCAAAGTAAGTAAAGTAGCCACGAAGAAAATAATATTTTTGAGGCAGACTTTAACCAAGCCTCATATCTTAGTTGCTTTTCAACTTCATGAAAACAGGTGTTTGTAGAACAGTTATGTAGAGCTTGCGTAGATAAGTTGGCAGTTGTCAAGTTCTGACTGCTAAGTCTTGCGCTCAACAAACAAATTTAGCAATACTTCCCAGAAGTATTGGTTTCTGGTATCTGTGCATAATTGCAGCATGGCGTCGTCCCTCTCAGTCAATCCCTGATTGCTATTGGATTGCGGCAGCACAGCTGTTCGCAATTGGAAATTGACATGAAAATGGGGATAGTGAAAGAAGCCCAAGAGTGACGTGCATACAAATTTTTATGCACTTGGAATTTCATCTAAAATCAATTGAAAACCCTGTAATCTTGAAAAACGCCATGAAATGTTTATTAAGAGCCAAGACCTTGTAGCCGTGATTTGAGCTTTAGTGGTTCCCTTTTTTCTAATGTTGAAGTTATAAAATTAATTTCTTTGCTGCTGTGTTTGACTTAGTTCTAAAATTATGTAACGAGTAATTTTGACAATAAATTATCAATTATCAATTAATCAACTGCCAACTTATCTGATGCAAGCTCTATGATGGCATTCATGGCTAAATGACATTCATTCTGTCGTTTATGGAAGCCTCATCAACCCATGATAGTAAACACCAAAGTTGTTTAAGAGTTGTCTTAGTTGTGCGTCTATACTCATCATCTTTGCAAAATTTCCATTGGCCTCCCAAAAATCGTTGAATTTGGAGAAATGTTTGTCATAATATCTATCTAAAAGAGTAATGTAGTTGCCGTATCCAAATCAAGTACTTAAATATGTCAAGAATAAAGGCACCGATACCTAAAAGTTGGAGATTTTATCCATTCCCAAAGCCATTTTTCTTCTCTACCTGAGAAAATTTTTGGAGTTCACGGTTCACCTTTTGAAAATTTAAGAATGTATAATGATCCCAAGTATCTGAGTCATTAAATTAATTTTTCTCTTTTTCTCTCAATACAGTTAACAGTGAGGCTAATGCTCGAAGAATTTCTATGGTGGAGAGTTGCTTTGGTAGTTCCGGGCAGGTAAGATGTTTTCTTTTAAAATAGGCCTATCCATGGGCTTATGGTACCTTAGTCCACATGACCAAAATTTACTGTATAATGACTTCTGTTGAGTTAGGTGGAGAGTTTAGATTCTGAGTTTTTTACAGGAAACTCTCTCAAGTTTACTAAATGATAAGTCGCAAATAGTTTAGTTCATTTTTATGATAAGCGGGGGTGTAAATTCTCATAATAACCTGGCAAATTTGTGCCCTGAACATAGCAGTAGCCACTCTTTCATTTCTTTGAAGAAGGAATTAAAGAAAACATATTTGTCGTAAGGTGAGGATTTGAAAATTTAGTGTGTTGGAACCACGCTTGAAAGAGGCAAGTACTGAGGATTGTAGATGTTCTTTGCTGAGACAATTGGACGTATTTCTGCCGTAAAAAACTAGTTACATTAAGACATGAGCCCTGAGACCCATAAGAATATTTGTATAACAGGGCTCACGTCATAATGCACATAGTTCAGTTTGGCAGAAATACGTCCAATAGAATGGCAGAACACAAACAAAAATATATTCTCATGATTCATCTCAGAAATAAAATATTTTTCATTGATTTACTTTATTTTCAAAGGTGCATTCATCATTCATGATTGAGTCAGGACAAACAGGATGCTGTCATGATGCTGAGGAGTTGTTGCAATTGAAAATCTCTCAGAACATCTCAGGGAAAGCACCACTAATAGATCCATCCTAGCGTTTTTTTCTCGATTTTACCCAGCGGAAAACATAACTGCATTTACGGTTTCTAATATCATTCATACAGAATAATAGGAGACAAAATAAACATTTTTTTCATGACGATTCGATTTATTTTTCTAATCCTGATTATGACTCTCTTTCATAACAGTTTCTGTTTATTTGTGGTCCTTTCCATGATTTTGTTAATATGTTCTCAAATTTTATTTTATAGCCATTAGCAGTCCCTGGACGAGTCTTGGTTGGTGAAGGAGTTTTAACAAAAATGTGTCGTAAAAAGCCAAAGCCGAGACAGTTCTTTTTGTTCAATGATATTCTGGTTTATGGAAATATTGTTATCAACAAGAAAAAGGTAATTCCTCCTTATCATTTCAGGAAGTTCAAGTTCAGCATCAAAGCAGTTTTTTCAGCTTATGCTCGCCAAAAAAAAAAAGAAAAAGAAAAACAGGAATTCATTTTTCCTTGTCTTAGGGAAGCAGGCTTTTTTCCTGTATATTTTTCAAAAAAATTCTATGATTCGTGCAATTAACTTTTGCTCTTTGGCTAAACCACCAACATTGTGCATGAATTGAATTGTTTATCCGAAAAATGTCTCTAAAGGTAAAGGAGCATCATTTATAACAAGTATAAAAAAACGGAACTACAGGTGAAGGTGTTAAATTTGATACTTAGGGTGTTCAAAAAGTAATGCACAGTTCCGTTTTTTGAGCAAACGAAAACAGCTATCAATTTGCGGTTTGTGTGTGCTTAAAGACGGAGTAAATACCTATAAAACAAGATCAAGAACAGCTCTGTAGGTAAAAAATTGACCAAGTGACAGAGTTTTGAAAATAATATGTCGAGGGAGACCCTCCAGGATTTTTAGCTACAAATATGTTTGTCAGGGAAAAAAAAGTTAAATGAGAATTGAGTGTTTTTACTGAAAAAACTTACAAAATATTACAGAAATTGACAAACTTCAAGCTTCTTCATCGGATTACACGGCTGACTCAATATTTGGCTGTTTTTCGAAGTATTTTCCACCACTTTGAACACAAAGTTTCAGCCGTTCTGCCCACTTCACAAGGATCGTCTGTTTGAAGTCCTCTTGATGGAGGGTTTTGAAGAATTTTTGAACAGCGGTTTAGATCTCGGCTATGGAATCAAACCGTGTGCTTCTCAGAAGTTTCTTTAACTAAGGAAAGTTTTTTCAATAAAAACACTCAATTCTCATTTAACTTTTTTTTCCTGACAAACATATTTGTAGCTGAAAATCCTGGAGGGTCTCCCTTGACTTGTCATTTTTAAAATCCTTTCACTCAGTCAATTTTTTACCGACAGAGCTGTTCTTGGTCTTGTTTAATAGGTATTTACTCCGTCTTTAAGCACACACAAACTGCAAATTGATAGCTATTTTCGTTCCCTCAAAAAACGAAAACATGCATTACTTTTTGAACAC
This sequence comes from Bemisia tabaci, assembly GCF_918797505.1. Classification (NCBI taxonomy): domain Eukaryota; kingdom Metazoa; phylum Arthropoda; class Insecta; order Hemiptera; family Aleyrodidae; genus Bemisia; species Bemisia tabaci. The sequence goes on from NC_092798.1 coordinate 48,330,179, forward strand.
CCTATGCACAACCGTTTTTCACTACCGGCAGACTTCAATCGAACCTCGTTTGCCACCAAGAAAATTCCAAAAATTTGTGAACTTTTTTCAAATTTTCTTCCAAATCTTTGGATTACCTTTAATCCAGGCAAACAACATGAAAGTTTTTTTTAAAAAGTTTAGTACAATTCCAACCTCTTCATTCAAAGTTCCTTTTTCCCTGATTTTTATAACAATCCTACCTCGGAATTTTTTCATCGGTTGTGTGTTAAGTGATGTTCTTTTATTTTTCATGTTTTTCAGTATAATAAGCAGCATGTCATACCTCTAGAGGAGATCAAGCTGAACCCTTTGGAGGATGAAGGCCGTGAGTAGCATTTTTGCTGTTAATGTGTCATTTTATATTTTTCCCCCTAATTTTCTGAGTACTCAACTTTATTTACATTTTATAATTTACAATATCTTCAAAAGTTTACAATCCTTTGTTTTCATTTACCGTGAGGTAGTTATGCAATGAGTCCATCCCGCACAAGAGATTCAGCCAGTTGATCATGTTATCAAATGTTGAATTTGCTTGAAAATCCCTTTGAGCTTAGCAGGAATGTCTGAAACACTTTTAGAAATGTACAGTTTAAGTAGTCTGTTATGTTCATTTCTAAATTTTCTGCATCTGTGGACATTTCTTTTTTAGCCGTCATGAATCAGGGCTACTGAGAGAAAGTCTAAACTACTTGATTGAATAAACTGTTGACTACTACTAGTAAACTATTTAATTGAATGAATTAGAGGTGTTTGAGTGTTCCTTATGCAAAAGCAAATGCCATAAATGTTTTGAAATTGAATGCAAGGAGATTTACAATAGTTTGCAAAATTGTTCTTTGTCAAGATTATCTCTTAAAAGGAAATCTAATTGCCAGCGGCTAACAGATGGACTAAATTTAAAAATGTGAGGTGTTGACTACGTAAATTGTGCAATTCAATCTATTCTGACTGGATCCAAACCTCTTTATCTCGACAGTTCTGCTACTCAGAGAGTTGATAAGATTTGTGAGATACTTATTCACCTTATTTTTTCAGAATCTGAATTAAATATTTTACCCAAGCTTCTGTTGGATCAAAATTTGCCAACTTTATTTAGTCGGAAACTTAAAATGGAAAAATAGAAAAAAGTGGGTTACTCTGTGGTAGAACAGTACTAATGGTTTATAGACTCATCCAAATAATCATGACATTTCAAGGACTCTTTGAAGTAAGTTTGTATGTGGATAGTTGAATTTTCGGTGCAAATTCAATATGATTTAATTGCAGATCCTTGGGCCCAACGAGAAATTCCAACCAAACCTTATATTCTCTGGAACATTCCATTATTCGAAATATTTTACTCTTTTTTGAAAAAGTCTCTTTCTGTAGAACCAATAGCAGTGTATCCCATTTTTTACTTTGTTTTTGGTGCGATAAAATGAACTCAACAAGCCTCTTTTCTTCCCGCAGAATTGCGCAATGGATGGCTAATCTGCACTGCCTCAAAATCATTTGCTGTGTACGCAGCAACCTCTACCGAAAAACAAGAATGGATGGCTCACATAAACAAATGTATCGAAGATCTTCTCAAAAAAAGTAAGTACAAATCCTTAGATGCTCTAAGCTACCTAACTTGAAAATTTTTACCTCAGTTTAGCCCATAAGTGTAGCCTGATCATCCACTCGTGAGATATTGTTACAAAATGATAACTACATCAATCATCAGAAATCTATCTGCAGTTAATTCAAGAAGAACCAAACACAGAGCGCTTTTTGCCACTATTTTCACTCACTTTTTGCTTTTATTTTTATATAAAGATTACACTTTACCTTGTTTGCTCAATGGAAAAAGTGACATACCAACAGAAAATTTTATGTAGGGCTGTGCGAATTTGTTTTTTTAAGTTCAAGCCGTGTTCAAGTATTTTTTCACTGTTTCGAGCTGAGTACGAGTTTTTTCAGTTTTGAAAATGACCCTCGAGCCAAGTCAAGCTGGAGTCGAGTTCGAGTAATTTTGAGTTTTAACACATGATTTTACAATAAGAAATCACGGAGGAACTAAAAATAATAATATAATTATTAAAATATTTAAGAGTTTAACTCTTTTGGCGTTCCCAGCCCAGAAAAGCTCGAAATACTAAATAAAACTCGTGTTATTGGTACTTGAGCCGAGTTTGTGTATTCGCTCGAATCTAACCTACTTTTCGAGCAGAGTCAAGCACTCGATACTCGGCTCGACTCGACTTGAAATTCGAGTACTCGCATAGCCCTAATTTTATGCCATATCTAATGGGGAAAAAATATTCCTTGAAAATAAATTTACCTACTTATAATAAACTGAAAGTAACGAAAACTAAACGAAACAAAACAAACGAGAAATCAAGGTAACAAACTGTGAGCTAAATAATGAACTAAAGAAAGCCAAAACTATAAAACTCAAACTCAAAAAAATTAATTCAAATTGCCGACGTGTTTCAGGGCTCCCTGGCCCCTTTTTCAAGGCTAAATTTCGACTTCTGACTGTTGGAATTTAGCCTGGAAGAAGGGGCCGGGGACCACTGAAACGCATCGGCAATTTTAATTTATTTTTGTGAGTTCGAGTTTTTTAGTTCCGGCTTTCTTTATTTCGTTACCTACTTATTATCATCTTAGATGATCAGTTATATCAACCATTAGACTTAGTGATTTGAAAGTGTGACGTTTAATTGAACAAACTTTATTATTTTAACTTTCCTATTGTTCAATTTTGAGGCGTTGAGTATTAATCCCTATTTTCTGCTTAAAGGTGGCAAGAAAGCGTTGGAAGTTCATGCGGCAGTTTGGGTACCAGACTCTGAAGCAAATGTGTGCATGCACTGTAAAAAGAATCAATTCACTGTTCTCAACAGACGGGTAAGCAGCAATTTATTTTAAAAATCTAGAAGATCCTGCGGGCTGATCGTTAAAATCGATAGACAAAGTGACAGAGAAAGAACTCAAAGGAAAAATGTAGCAAATTTATTGGTCGAAATGTGCGGTTGTCATAGACTAAGGGAAGAAATGATGGACTAACCATGGAGTCTCATGTGAGTTGCTGTTAGTTCCTCCATTGTTTACCTCCTTTGTCTTTTGTAACCACCCGCTTCCAACAATAAGATCGCTCCACTGTCTCTTTGTCTCTGTTCTTCATAGCTTTGTCTATCAGTTTCAATGATCAGCCTGCTGTTTAATTTATTGTCATTGGGAAGAATTTTACCAGATTTAGCGTCGTCATTTCTTGTTGCCTGATTTCCTCTTGTGCTCTTTCTTATCAGATGAAAATTAAACGATTTCAACACCTCGAAACTTTTCATGAATCTCTCTCTTCAATGGGAAACATTCTCACAAAAGACACTAGTCAAGTTTTAATGAAGAAGATATTGCAAGTCAGGGCTCAAGTGCAAGTTAATGTTTCGACTTACTTATAGCTCATAGACATAAACCGTAGGAATTCTTGGCCTGTGCTCCGATTGGCGCCCTTGATAAACGCACCATAGTTGCTGCATTTGAAGTTACAAGCTTGATAGGTATAATATGTTAAGCCTAGAAATCAAAGTTTATAACTGCCTAAATTGACTGTAAACCACTTCTAAAGAAAATATAACAGCATCTCTTCCAGCAATAGCTTGAATTCAAACTTATATCTTCAAGAATACACTCAATTGACCCCATCTTGTTTATTGGAGTTTAATTATGATAAAAGTCTTTCAATTTCGAACTGAGGAGAATTTATAATCAAGTCATTTTGTTTCTTACACCAGCATCATTGTCGGAAGTGCGGCGCTGTAGTCTGTGGTCCATGTTCGAGTAAACGATTCCTGCTGCCAAATCAGTCTTCAAAACCGCTCCGTGTGTGTCTTAATTGTTACGATTCATTGTCCAGAGCCAAAGCACAGCAGAATAGCCTGTCAGATAATTCCAAAGGAGGTTTGTATTTGGATTAAATTTTGCAATATCATACCTTGAAATTTATCATTAATCAAGGAAGTCCTCAAGAAATTATGTTAACAAGTTTTCCAAAGACAAAATAAAATATGACAGGAAGTCTGCAGCATCGTTAACGGAGATATATGGTTTCACACTTTGGGAAATTGATTTATAATCTCTGAAGCATAACATCATCTCAGTAGCAAATTTTGTGATCAAAGAGTAGCCAGCTATCCATCCACAACAAAAGTGCCAATGTTTCGCAGAAATGAGTGCAAAGCGGAATTGCAACAGGACGGACCTTAAGAGAAATATAGCCAGTCGCATCAAGTTTGAAGCAAGAAAAAGAGGTTAAAAGTTTTATTCCTCCATGAGACTTGATATCAAGGCTAAAGTTTAATTACTGTTTCCACATTCAAAATATTTTGTTGGACTTGGGTTTTTAACATGAGACTAGTTTTAGACTAGATAAATTGAAAATTACTTTTCAAACCCGTTTTCTTCAAAATACAACTCAGTGTTCTTGCTGAACTTGATCCAATTGATTGAATTTTGTCTCAATTTATTTAAATTTGCTCTATTGCTTTCCGAGATCTGCCTCTATTTTACAGAATCTTGAGCTTTCCCTGGCTGTCAGAGCTATTATTCACTTGCACGATTCTATGTTTTAACTGGAAGCACAGTTATTATGCGTCTGTAATGAACAGTCGTCACCTTCCTTTCATGAGTAATTTTATTTGGGCCTCAAAATCTTTATTTTTATTGTTACAACCACAAAAAATAACTATGTACTTAGTTAATCTTTCTCCAAGCTAAACTGACTCTTTATGTCCGTGAAGAAATGTAATAATGAAATGGACTGGAGTTTTAATAAAAGGTTTACTTTGACAAAAAATTGATACATACATACATACATACATACCCAGGATGGAAGATTGGACCAGGCCATCAAGAAGAGGAATATGCTGGGTAGGAGGGCAATCGCTATGTTAAATGGAGTCCTTTGGGACCAAAGGATCTCCAAAGAGAACAAAAGGAGGATTTACAACGCGACTGTCAAGAGCATAGTAACCTACGGGTGTGAAGTATGGCCGATGAAACAGCGGACCCGGGAGGTTTTAGAGGCAACAGAGATGGACTTCTGGCGTAGATCCGCTGGTATTTCCAGAAAGGATCGCGTCAGGAATGAGACGGTACGGGATATCATGGATGCCAAGCAGACCATCGTGCATGACATTATGACGAAACAACTCATCTGGTATGGTCATGTCCAGAGAATGGCAGGAGACAGGTTGCCGAAGAAGGTCCTTGACTGGGTTCCTCCTGGGAGAAGACGCAGAGGGCGCCCAATGAAAGGTTGGAGGGACGGGATTGAAGCAGAAATGTTGAGGTGCTCAATCCCCCAAGATTTGTGGTTTGAAAGAGAGCAGTGGAGGTTAGGAGTCGTAGAGCGCGAGGGAGTGCTGTAAAGCGACATGTACAAAAAATTGATACATTTTAAAAACCGTTGATCTAAAATTTATTCCTCCGATTTTAGAGATCAAAAAGATTCAAAATTTGCAGAGTGATTACATTGGTGTCTCTGCTTCTAGAATTTGATAAAAATTGCTTGACTTAAATCATGTGCTGATTTTAACCGTGGATCGGTTCAAGGAATTTTTTTCGATTTAAATTTACTTCGAAAAATCGATGGAACCTTTTGTTTTCTTGTGCTAAAAAACTGATATCTCGAAATAATTGATTTGAATTCAACACACCTGCTTCCTAAATGTCGAAAATTACCCTGTTTTTCTCCCACTAATTTTCCAAATTCTATTTTCAGGTTTTCCTTGTTTGACTCTAACTTAAATTTGTAATAATTTATCATTTTTTTCAGATATGGTTAAAGATAGAAATGCATATAACAGAGACTCGTCTGGTGAAGAGGATTCAGATGATGAAGAAGAAAGTAATAACAAATCACAGCTTGCTAGCCCTGATCAGGTATGTATCACATTTTTATTCCAAAAGTTTTAGGAAAATTTCGGTGGCCAAACTACCGACCATATGCAGAGTTCCCGCATTCAGGGAAAGTGGGGAAATGTCGAGGAATCTTAAAAAGTCAGTGAAAATCGGGAACTGGCAAGAAATTAGAAGAAGTTAGTAAAAGCAGGAAACGGAAATTTTAAAAAGTCAGTTGAAACAGCGAAATGTTGAGAAAGTTTAAAAATTCAGTTGAAAACAGAGAATTGTCAAGGAAAATGACAAAAGTGCAGGGAGAAATCATCACAATCTCTTCATTTCCTTCCTAAAATGTGTTTGGCGCTTCAAGCAACACATTTTGTGTGTTCAAGTCTGAAAGTGGCGATTTTAATCATCCAGCATATCATAAAAGGTCGGGGAATTTTACCAACATTTCCCAGGAAATCGAGGAACGTAAGGGAATTTAATTTTCTAAATTTTGGGGGAACCCCGCACATATCTCTGTCGTACCATTTTAGTTTTGTATCAAATTTTGTATTTTAAAGGATAGGTAATCATCACAATTGAACGGAATTCTGCATAATTTCCCATTGCCTTGTCAAGAATATTTTTTGAAAATCCTAAAAATTTTCAGCACAAGTTCAATCTCAGATAATCTTCAAGTATACTGAAACCCTTCAATTAAGATAAATGTTTTTGTAATTTCACTGTCTATGTGTTATCAAAAGATGTAATTGAGTTGCTAAAAAAGAATGCTTAGAATCACAAGGAACAGACCAGAATAATAGAACCTGCAGGCTAATTAGTTAGAGTTTATAGACCGCTGGCAGTTTTTTTATGAACAGTCAAACAATTATTGGTCTTCTCCAGAAGAAATTTTCAATATTTCAATTGATTTTCTTGATACTTCGACGATTCGTTAAGTTTGCATGGTTAGCATCATAGTCTCATCTTTTTCTAATGTGTTGATTTTCTCTTTTTTGCCAGCCAAAATTCTATGGATCAGTTCCTGCGTAACATCGAAAAGTTGACTCTATCGGTCTTTCTACAGAAAAAAGCTAAGTAAATTGGCCTAATCTACACCGTATCCCTTTTCCCTTTTTTTAGCCTTTTTTACTGTTCAGCGGTTTTAGAACTGTTCTGTTTTAATTTGTCTTTTACCTAGTTGACTAGCAATATAACGAAAATCACAGCCTGCTCACAGAAGTTTTTGACCCTTTTATAAAAAAAAGGAGGGAAAGGAAAGTAGAGTTTTCTGCTCCAGCGCTTCAGCAGTGGTTAAATCTTATTAAAATGAGCAGCCATTACATCTGATAAAGTTTATTTTTAGAGATTAACCAGGATTTACTCAGGATCTTGGGTCAAGAAACAAAGATCACTTTTTTTTTGCAGGAAAATATTGGTAAGATTTGACAACTTTATGGAAAAATCAATTCTCAGAATATTTTGTGTAATGTGGATTAGATGTTACAGTAGTCAAAAAGAGGGGCAAAAGATTCAATATGCAGTTTTTCATGGACAATCTGAATAGGTATTTTCTGCATAGTTGTAGCACAAAAAATTTGATTTTTGGTTATTAAATTGATGAATTACCCATCGATAAGTCATCTATAGGTTTTATGGCAATCTCCATTAGCAATGATATCTAAAGCCACTGTAGTAACTTGCCTTATTTCAACAATCTTTTCGGTTTCTCGCAAAATTTTACGCAAGGAAAACTTTACTAAAGCCCTGCAAAAATTCCTTGCCACTGCTCCGTTAGTTTTACTGTGCAAGCAAATTACAAAGGTATCCTGTGAGTTTTTAACAGTAGAGATATTTTGTAGTAAATTTTGCTAATTTGATTAAGCTGTCATCGATCTCTCAGAGGTCGTTATCTTTTATTGATATTTCATATAAATCAGCATACCAAATTCTGATCTTGATTTTAATTTTTTTAAAAAAAAAAAAAACTTTCTCTGTGAATTATTTTATTGTTTTAAAGATTTACATCCAACCGTCATTGAATTATTTTCTTGTTTAAGCCACTCTGCACATTCTTTTGTAGAAAATTCAATGGATGGTTTTTATTGTACAATCAATTTTTTTACAGGTCAAAAATTGACCATAAAGTTAGCCTTTGGGGCATGATGTTGCCTGATACATAATAGTATGATAGTTCCTCCAACTTCAAGACTCCGTCAATTATTCTTTTTTCACTTCTACGGTTAAAAATAAATATTGCTCCAAGCTCTTTTTACTCTATGCGATTGCTCCTCACTGCCTGATGAAACAACCAACAAAATTTAATCAACGAATCTGACCAAAGAAGTCCAGCGTTGCTGCCAACATTGGACAGTTATTATATTTCTGCCTTTTCCAGTCACTTGTGACCGAATGGCTTTTAATTTATCCAAGTTAAAAAAAAAAAATATTGATTTGCTTTTATAGAACGTATTTCTAAATCAAAGTTTCTCAGTTTTGGACTGAAAAATGCATTTATTTTCTCCTTTTGATTCTGGTCAATTTTTTAGCAAAGATGACGCATGCTTCCTTAAAAAACAAATTCTGGAAATTTATGTAAAAAAAGATGATTTCAAGTTATGTTATCATCTGAGGAATTAACTGTAAAATTCTATCCTGTTGAATGAATGGATGGTCAATTATAGTTGCCAGATAGTTGGTTTTCCCTTTTTAAGTTCATGTATAGAATCCACATTTTACTAGACAAGCTGGCAATTTCGTAAAGGTCAATCAAATAGTGTGAAATGGGCTTTATGCTCTCCGTTTTGAAGTTTGTGTAAATAGTGATTCCTTTATTTTATTGAATTTATAGTATTTACAAAAAAATTTACCAGCATGTACAATTTGAATTCTGCTACATAATCCTTTATTTTAAATCCTGCTGTGTTTAAAAAATCTCATCGAACTTAGTCTTGCCGTAGTTACTTGTCAAAGAAATAATGACCAAAGAGGAAAAGACTCATGTCTCTTTGAATTGATACAACCCTTGGTATTCCCAATGAACTCTATTGCTTGCCAAATTTTATTCTCCTGTTTCTGCTAATTGAGGACAACATAATTCCCTCGATGATGCATTTTAACTCTATCTATTGAAAGCAATTTTTTTACAGTTCTTAAACTTTGTAGAACCCTGTTCAAAATATATTATAAAGTAAGTGTAATATAGTATACTCCTTGTACTATAATGTAAGAGACCCTTCATTTTGGAATGTCAGGAGATCCAAAAAATCAAATTTTGTTTTTTTTTTAAAAAAAAAAAATAATGCACGAACAGGTCTGACCTGAATTTTATGTTAATTCAACACATATTAATTATTACTGAACGCTTCTCCTCACTGTAATCCTATCGCCACCCCCCCCCCCCTTCAAAGAAAAACCTTCAATTTTCTCTCACCTCATTGCATGATTTAGCTGTTGTGTTTACTGTTTTTCTACTGTTTATACCCTGAAATCTCTTTTGTGCCTTGTAACTTCGTTAATTGGTGACCTCAACATAGTCCTGTGATCACAGACATTCTCACAAAGAACCTTATATTGGATCGGCATTTAACTATTTTATGTATGTATGTGTAGCAAAATTTACACTTCTGATCAACCACTCGATATGGAATCTTATCCGGTTCAGAAATATCTCCCGAAGTTATTTATGAATGCTAGAAATAAGTTGAGACGTTTCAACTCTAGTGATTTAACAATCGTAACAACTTCTTTGAGAACTTCTTTTCCGAAATACCAGCATAGTAGTGCTCAAGTATTTCAATCAATTTTTTATCTATTCATCACACTTAGGTGAGCCTGCCTGAGGTTACCTTGCCTGGAAATGAACTTAGAGTATCATACATTTTTATTTTCAACTGAGTCTGATTCAGTTTCCTTAAATGAGCAACGGTTTATCTTGGCCAAAGTCCATGCAAAATAAGTTTACGCCCATTTAGACTCAGACAGAAGATCATTTGGTGTCAGCTGAGCATTGAAAGCAGATGCAAGAATCAAGATCGCAGATCTTCTGTTGCAGTCTAAAAGTGCATAAACTTATTTAGCGTGGACTCTAATCGGTGCATATTGACGGTGAGAAATGCGTATCTGAATCACAATGATCAATTTTTTACTTTCTACCAAAAAAGCAAATCAAATTATTTCCTTACAATTTTGTCAGAATTTTTTTGAGTGAGTAAAGGAAACTCACAGAAAATTTCTATAAAGACCATTAGTTAATTTTCTTTCGAAAAAATAAAACATGAGGGAGACTTACCTACTACATCGCAATCTATGTTACGTATTTTTCGACTTTATCCATTGATATATCAATTATCATCTCTCATAAGACAATGTCTTTCGAGGTCTGTATACCTTAAAGATTTGACCTGTTTCAGTATAATAGTCTAGTTGTTCATCTTCTATTATTTGATGATTACAGAATAGAGGAAAGACCATTAGAAAGGTTTTTCCAAAGGATGGAGTTGTGGTCGGACTGTTAAAATTATTTTTACTAATGAACATAGGTCTCTCATTTATTGTGTACATGCAGAAGAAAAGTTTGAAAATTCTGGTTTGCAATTTAAATTGAATTCATGCTATTTCTGCTTCTTAAGTAATTCTTAAATTAATGTTACTTTTTCTTACTTTTCTCTCAAGTGCCTTATGTGAAGTTTAAAAAAGTTTAAAATGGATTAGAATATTCACAATATTGTATTTGATGATTTTTAGATTAGAAAATATTGCGAAATATCATGACATGAGCCATCCAAACGCCAAGCATCTGCATTCCATTGAATGGGAGTTATCGCTCTTCGAAGAACCAGGTGAATTCTTTCACCCATCGCATTAGTTCAGTTCCCATCATGGTCTCCCTCCTCCCCCATCAATCTATAATGAAAAGTATTAACATCAGTAAGAAGATGTATCAACAGATAAGCTCATTCTAGAGGAAACCATGGTGTGCACTGATATGTGGTGGATAAAGTAAGTAAAACTCGTTTCAGCCAGGTAGGCAGTTGTTGACTGGTGATCATCATGCATAGTCAAAAAATTCACATGAGATGTTACTCTCAGTCACAGCATCTGTCATCTGTAAACATAAAGTAAACATCAGTCAACCTGCTATCTGACACAAGTTCTACAGAATTTCTCAAAGAGCAGATTCTTTTAACATTGGATGCGCAGCTTGGGTGTTGTGACAGATTTTTTAATCTTTGCTCATGTGTAAGCTTCCATCATTAATGTACATTTTACGGCTCAAACAGCTCATCCTTACCCAGCTAACGTACTTGAATGATTACTTATTAATGTCTGATGAGGAATATGATGTACTGGGCATTTTTGACGAATTGTAATGAGTGCGTTTTGTAATGTGAAGTGGACGACAAGCTTTTTAAAATGGAGTGTCACATGATAGGATTGCAATAGTGAATTTAAGACGCATCATCCATCTGCTTCTTACTCAAAACAGTTTAAGTTGTATTGTTTTCTCACTCTGCTGAATGATATTTGAGATTACACCAATGTGGTAGGTACTGTTTTTTAGTTGAAAATAAGTGTGTTTATTGTTAAAGGTATCTATCTATTACACACATGTTTGTAAATAATAGTTAAAAATTGAAAATGGTAACTCTCGTCAGAAGTCTCACATTTATTTGAACAATGTTATCAAATGTGAGGTTTTGCATAGCTGATTTGATGATTTTTGGATTGAAACAGAGTTGAACGCTGCGAAATAGAGCTCCGGAGGAAATCTTTTTGGGTCAAATATGTATTAAGCACAGAGGACGATTGCAGTGTTGAATGCGGCTCTTTCACTGTATGAACAAGCCTAATATTCTTCATATATTGTAGGAAAATCCTCTAATATCCTAGTAAAGATTTGTCTCCTGAATGGAAAACTGTAGCTTTTTGGTCAAAATCATACGTTTTCTAGACAGCGAATACCACTAGGGACTGAATACTTACTTTCGCGTTGGATACTTCACTGAAACGTTCGGAAATATTGGTCTTTGAAGCAGCTCTCCAAGGTAACAGCTGTTTTGAAAAATGCTGGAGAGGTATATGGTGGAGTTATCCGTCAAGTTTCATCCACAAAATTTTGGCTCTCGGAAAACTTGTCTTAAAAATAATCATTTTGGAGCAAAGAGGGAGCATTGATAAGAGTAAAATCAGTTAGACGTTTTTATGATAAAGCAATAGAACTACATTTAGATCAATGCCTTGCATAGTCCTGGGCAGCCACTTCATTGTCATGCAAAAAAAAATTTGTGAGAAAACTGAAGGATAGAAGAGAAACAGCGAGGTGAGCTAACAGTGTAGTTTCAGCATTATTCATGCATTCAAGAGATATACATGTAATGCAAAGATGTATCGGAACTTTTTGATGACATTTGGTATTACCATTAGTATTATTAACTGTTATTGTGTTTTAGCAAAGTATTAAATTAAGTAGCAATTACTGTCATTGATATTTTTTTTTCTTTACAAATCTTAGAGATAGAGTCAAGCTGATTTTGCCTCTATCAATACCCTCCTTCTGCATTTTTCCTCCCGAAAGCTCAATTATCTACACACATTGATTTTCTCATTACCAACTAATTTTTACTTTCCCAGATTTTTCAATCAGGCTAACGCAACAGTTTCTGATACGGAATTTTTAGAAAATTGTCTAAAAATTTGAATGCTCTCTTCCCCTTCTTTTGATGTTTGTTTTCTGAGTTACAGTGCAACAAGTATACCGAAACTCGTAAAATATTGTTACCATCCAAAACATGTGTCTTACAAATTGATATACTTACAGATGTTATGTATTTTGAGCCCGTTCAAGTGATCGTCCTAACTTGTATTTTTCACATGGTGCTTACATTTTTTTTTACTATAATTAAATGTAAGTAGCATATCATATGATGGAGGATTAATTTCGAAAAGAAAATTTCAAAAATATTATCCAGGTTGAGTTCCGCTGACTAGAGCAACTACTTTTAATAACAGAGAACCTCTTTGTCTCCCAATTTTAATTCCCAATAATTACTCCTCCTTTCTTTTTTTATTTATGGTTAAAAAAAATAAAATAAAATAATAGGTAACGAGAGATGCCTTATATTTTAATCTGATTCTCTTGCTGTCAAACTTTTTTTACACTGTGGTGATAATAGGAAAAAAAATTGTTAGTTACAGTGATCTTGTTTTTTTTTTTTTTTACCGTGCAAAATTGTCATAAAAGTATGTATCAGAATTTCAAGAACTGGCTCTCCTTTTGTATATCAGTGGAGGATGCAAAATTTCTCATACATACTCTAATGAGTTATAAAATTTCAGTATGGGGGTAATAACTGGATGTATTTCTGCCAAACGGAATTATGTGCATCAAGAAATAAGCCCTGAGACCCATAAGAATATATGCATAACAGGGCTCACATCATAATGCACATAGTTCCGTTTGGCAGAAATGCGTCCAACCTTACGTCCAGTATTGAAGTTCATAGCCAATGAGAGAAAAAGTTGTGACTCACAACATTATAACCTTTAAATCTTTATTACTTTAAGGTGTTATCTTATCCAGGCTAGTTAAGACTGGCGAAAGACCATCATTTTCTTATTTCCCTCTTCTACTTTTCATCATGAACTCTCTATTTTTATGATCAGGACATTTGTAATGTTAAAAGTGCAAGTCCACTTTTTGCTTGTAGCTTAGTATCAAGTTAACTTATTATAGAGATGCCTTGGGCTTTTTATCAGTGTATAAAATGAAACGCAAATGAAGTTCTTATACCTTAGTTGAAGTTTCTGCAAGTTTGTGATAATGTAGGTAAGGAAACAGTATATTTTTTAACACAAACTAAATTACCTATTTTTCTTAATATTTCTATGTTATTGAATAATAAAATTTTGAATAATGTATTGATTTTTTGTTTCTTCTATTGTGTCTTTCCCATGTGTCGATAATTGGAAACACTTGAGTGAAGGACTGACTGACAGAGAAAATTCCAACGGAAAGGGATATAGAGGGATCCTATCGTGGAAGCAGGTGGTTGCAATGGACAAAGGAGGTCGGTAATAAACTGACTAACGGCAACCCAAGTCCATCATTTACCCTCTTAGTTTTTAAGAATCATTCATTTCAATCAATAGGATCCCTCCATACTTTCTATGTCTTCTGTGTCAATCGCTTTTTCTATCAATTTCAACTAGCAGCCCACCGTTACTTTTCTTTGAAAATATTCAGTTTTTTCCAAATTCCACAGTTTTTATTAACTACGAAAGGTCAAAGTGTGGAACCATGTATCTCTGTTTGCGATGTTGCAGACTTCCCGTCATGCTTTATTTTTCTTCGTGAAATTAATCAACATAATTTCTTGAAAACTTCCTTGAGTTTTCTTTTGTGTTAGCAGAATATTCTGTATAAATTGCAAGCTATAAAATTAGATTTTTCTCTTTGAAAAAATAATGTAGGAAAGGGAATTTTGAAACATTGCAACGGAAGTACTATGGAGAGTGAGATACACTTGTACCCACTTTATGACAAACATCTCAAAACATTTTTGTCAGCTAAAAAATTCAAGACTGGTTTAAGTAATGTGCTACATAGGACAAATAAAATTGAGAGATCGTAAGGTGAGTTTTAGAAGGGCTTGTTTTTCTGGATCTCCGTCGCAGCGTTTCAAAATTTGAGCTCCTACTTTATTTTCTTTAATAGTAGAAACAAGCCAACTTAGTTGCTTGAAATCTGAACGGAATTTTTTGCTAACAAAAAGGAAACTCAAAGAAGTTTTCAAGAACTAATTTTTTAAGGAAAAATAAATTATGATAGAAAGTCTACATTGTTGCAAACAGGATACACGGTTTCGCACTGCGGCCATCAAAATGTGTCTTTCATTTTAAAGAATGATGTAAAATAAAATAGAAATTATTATTCTTGAAAATGAAAAGATATAGGAGTTAGGCTTCAAAATTTATTTTGAGTAGTTATTTTGAGATATTTTTCATTATCGAAACAAAGAACAAAAAAATTTGAAAAAAAATTAGAACGAATCAAAAGAAAACTCAGTAAGTAAAAAAAGGAAGAAATGACAGTACACTGGCTTGACAAATAACTTTCGATAGCTTTCCACCGTACAATTTACAATTTACATTTAGAAAAAGTATATGCAGTCTAACAATATGTACAGTATTTACAGTATTTTTAACACTTCTAAATACTACAAAGGGGATATAATTACAGCAATTGATAGAAATATAAGATTGAGGTCAATTGTTATACCCCTCAAAATGTAACCTTGGATTGGTGTTCACAGCATTAAGAGTGATAAATATGATTGAGAGTGAATGTTAGAGAGAAATTGTATGTAATTTGAGTCCACCAGCTTGAAAATCAAGCATCTATTGTTACTGCTGGCAATTTTGAATCAGTGCTTATAAAAAAGGCCGAGGTCTAATTTTTCAAACTTGTTTCTTTGGCATTTTTGATGGTTTTTTTTTACATGATATTTGCGATCTTGTGCATCCGTCATTTGCGTTCCAAGAAGCGGATTACTGCTGCTTTCTTTGATATCAAATATGGAACGGACAACCAAAGAGTTCCAAAATGCAAAAAAAAAAAAAAAAAAAAAAGACCATTGTGAAAAATGAACTTCCGGTCTTCGTTAAAAGTACTGATTCTTTTGACAAACTATGGAAAGGGAAGTCCTAGGACGTTAAAGAAATGATCTTGTTTAATTTGGCTGTAAAAAATAGACGGATTTAAGCTGTGAATTATTTACAAGCAAGGTTCCAAAGTTTTTCTCTTAGCTAAATTTATTGAATTGAAACATGAAAGCGTAAAGTCTTAAAATCTTCTTTAATGAGGATTTGCTTCTTTGGAAGAAAAAAAAGTTGTGAAAAAAAAAGAAGAAAAAAATCATAAATCGAAATGATTCTGGTATGGCTTCTCCAACGGCTGGTAAAATAATATCTGAATGAACCTGAAGGTCGTATAAATCCATAGAATGATGAACAGTTACCCATTCATGAAGTTACTCCTCCGGCAAACCAGATTTACGCTACCGGAGAAAATTTTCTGCTGATTCAAATTAATATCTACATTGGTCTATCAAGTAAAACAAATGCACTCAAATGATTGACATAAGAAATTATTGGCTTCTGAACTCTGAGGAAACAATGGAGGCCTCTTAAGGCTAAACATTAAGTTCTGTGTCCAGGAGTTTCTGTTTTTTACTGGTGCTATGGTTTTCAACGGTGAATTTATGGGAGGAGGTAGGACTATCACTTGTTTGGCCAAAGATCATCTCCATCATAACAGCTCGAAGGTGGTCGTCATCCATTTCCATGTCCATTCCAGACTTACCTGAAAATAATCAACAAACTCGAGTCAGATATGGCAGTTAGGTAGAAACAGATTGAAAAATGCAGCACTGACTGGATAAAATGGCTGTATAGCAAGCTTTCAATACGTAGGGTGTCGTGAATAGTAAGACAGCTACTTCGAAAATTGATTCTTGAGGCCAAAATAATGAGTTTTTGTGCAATGGCACGGAAGAATGTTATACAGAAAATCATTCTTACTTCTGCCTAGAGAAATACGGGCGAGCAGATCACGCTCGATCACTGGAGCATGTAAAATTGTAGAATAGGGGCAGGATTTAAAAGGTTGAAAATTTCGCATGTTTTCACCTCAGTCCGAGTAGAGATTTGCAATTGATTGTTGATACAACAGATTAGTGACGGCAATTCGTCACTAATCTAAACATTGCGATTCAAGCAAAATTTTTGATTATTCAAGGAGAGAAAGGGGCTAGTCGGCTAGAGGACCACCAGACAAGGTACAAATTTAAGCATTGTGATGCATGTTTCACGATTGGTGCAACGAGAATTACTGAGCAAAGTCCTGGCAAAGATGTAAACGTTTTTCGATGCATCAATTCAAACTCCCTGCTCGACAAAAGACCATTATTTACCTAAGTTAAATCGCACACTAAAGGTTACCTTTGCAGAGGCCTTTGCAGCTGTAGCCTTTGCAGTATGAAAAAGTGACAACCTCAGTATCGGTGCTTTGGCTCATCTATAGCATGTTGTTTACACTTTGAACGACAAGGAAAGAGAACAAACACTGTTTATTGAGGAGCCTGCCAAAATCGTTGTACTGAAAGATTTGATCTAAGTAGACTCAGGTATTTCATAAGAGTGCATGATTTTTTTTTTGTAACTAATGTTAATGTCTTGATTGGAAGTTTGAATAGAATTTTGAGAACAGTTAAATTTGCAGCCGGTCTGGTAGTCCATTCTGATTGATCACATCTTGTTTCTTGCTTCCACTCCTGATGAATCCATCCTTTTAAATTGGAAAAAGGCTTCAAAGATATCCCTGCTTTCCCTCGTGAAAGAATGAGAAGCTGTCCCAAATTTCTTCCTACTTGCTGCAAGACTTACAAGTTGGTAGAAGATTTTTCAACCTTTTACAATCATGCATTTATTGTAATCACAGGTTATTACTGCATTTTTATATTATTCACACTCGCACAATCAGCAAATCTATAGTCTTCTGAATGGAAAAATATACTGTGCTTGGAGAAAATGATTACTTTCCCGTGAAACCCACGCCAACTTTTTGCCAAACTGCGACAAAGCACCTTTAAAGTGCAAGGAGAACGGATGTTAAACATTTTCTATAGCTAAAAAAGTAAAGATGGAAAAAGTAAGTGAATGGTTGAGGAAGGGAGAACAAGTTTTACTTCATCCGTGAGAACACAGAAACTAGGACTTCAGTCTCGGTTTTCATGAGAAGAGAGTTTGGGTTGAAGTTTAGATTAAAATTTCCTTCACCTCACAGGAAATTCAGCTCAGTCATAGGTATTTAGGCGGAAGTTTAGATTGAAACTCTCTTACACTACTTACGATATTATGCTGAGTCATAAGTGGATTGCATTTTGCAAAAAGGAACCAAGAACATTCCAACATCGCTAAAATTAAGCAACCTTTTTTACCTTGCAAATATATACTGATCATCTAAAATGTTATATTTACTCCCAAAAAACTATAAATTCAAGACAAAAATTACCGTTGTAAATTTAATTTGTTGCATGATTTCAGTGATTTTACTGCAAAGAATGTAAGTCGCACAATCCTAGCAACACTGGAATGCTCTTGGTTCCTTTTTGCAAAATGTAATCCAAGTGTAAAGTAATTGATTCTTACCGTAAGCAGAAGATGATGGGTCAGCATCCGTTGTATCATCGCAATGAGATTCGTCCAGAGAATCATCTTCATCATCATCTGTCATCATTGAAATATCACAGATTGTATACGTAACAGGACTAGCAAGGGTTCTTTCATCTGAATCTGGTGAAGGTGAGTCAACTGGCGATTTTGTGCTTGGATTCACTGATGTTTCTGGAGAGTCAGCCATTTCCAGTGATTCAGAAATCGACACTGGACTAGATGGAGCTTCTGGTGACAATGGTTCGTCAAGCAGACGGGACGTAATTGATGCTTCAGTGTTTACAGGAGAATTGGTTGGTTCCACATTTGGTTCCACATACTCCTCAAGAGTTACTTCAGTATTTGAGGACGGTTCACGAGGTATTCCTTCACTTAAATCTTTTGTTCTTTCGGGCGACTTGACTTCATCATCTATGTTTAAATCTGAAGCTAAGCAGCTAGATCTTGAAATCGATTCATTCGTATTTCCCGCTCCTTTACCTGAACTTTGATCTTCGCTAGGACTAACACATTCTGTATTTATAACACGCGCTCTTTCAGAGCTTGTGTTGTTGGACTCATAGGGTTGTTGACTACAAGGAAAGCCTTCAAAATTTTCTTCGTCCGAACTGCTGACATCAATTATGTCACTATCACTCATGGAGCTATCAAGTTCTATACATTCTGGTTTGGTATCTGACTCTGTTGATTCTTCTATATTTTCTTTGGATGGAACGGAATTTTCTATATCTTTTGCCACTTCGAAAATATTTTTCAAAAGTGGTCCAGATCCATTGATTCTTTCTTTTCCGTTAAGTCTATCGTTAAGTTCAGTTACTTTCCCTAGTAGGACACTGCCGTTATTAGCTGAAGTTGCGACAACAAACTTCCAGTCTTCTCTTGAGATCAGGTCGACAAAATCATGAGCAACTTCTCCATTTTTGAATTTGTGCTCTTTCGTGACGTGCAGAATTAATTCGACTCTGTTGTACGCCTTGTATGTACACTCTGGCCACTTGCAGCGGAACTTGATCCAACGTCCATGCTCCGATATGTGCTGTAGGATGTTACTTGGGTCTGTATGACTATTACAGAGAAGACAAACACTGTCCGTTTTGTTGTAATAATCCGTGAGTTGCTTAACATGCTCCGGACAAGAGTGAGAAAAATTATAGACTTTCCCTGGTGCAGTCTTTTTCTTACAATTTGCGTACGTTGCTTTGACACCTTCCCTCCGAAAAACACACTCTCCATCATTTGACTTTTTGGACAACATTTTTTTGGCACTGATTCGTCTTTTGACTGGACAAGCTTTCTTCCGCTTGTTAGGTATACTTTCACTTGTAAATTCATCATTCGCTGACTCTATCCTGACAGAGCCTTCAAACGCTGTGTCATTAGAGCCGACGTTGGAGTCTGTTGAGCTAATACCTGGAATGTCATGCATATTAAGTTTGATTAAATCTTCATTTATCACAGAATCGCTACTAAAGTCCAGCCCAACGCTCATATCGTCTTGAGATTCAGAGTCGTTGCCACTATCTGACCGGTTATTTCGTTTCTTAGTTAGCAAAGTTTCCAGACAAGTCTTCGACCTATCATGAGTTCTATCTTCATCAATCGTGATGACTTCAACCGGCGATGGTTTGGGGACCCGTTCCTCGGCCAACGAATTCGAGGACGTATTTTTGCAGTAGTCCATGCGTACCTGGATGCCAATTTTCTTCTCTGGAGCTTTGTCCTTAGCGCTCAGACTATCTTTGATCTGCGCCGGGGTGAGCGCTGTTAATGCAACAACAGGATGCAATTTCAGGTCGTCATTGTCAGACTTTGGTTGAAGGTCAGCTGGATTTGATAATTTTTCAGAGGTCACTCGGCATTGAATACTACTAATGCTACTAACGGAAACACGACTTTGGCAAACACGGGAATGGGCTTTCAATGCTGCTCGTCGCTCAAATTTGCGACCACAACTTCCACAACGAAGTAGATCATCTTTCTCCAGCTGATCGAGCCACTCCTGAAAATTAAGGCAGAGAGTTAGCTTGCCTCCCAGACAAAAAACAGATGAAAGTATTTTTAAGCCAATTAAGCAAAATCGCTAGGTCCACTACCCTCAAGAGATTGAAAAAATAAACAAGTATTCTTTCTTACTTTCGCCTGAGAAACTTTGTTAACAAGTGTCATGCTGCTAAGCTACGGAAGAATGCTTTGTGAAAATTCAATAGTTATCAAATTTCCCTAGGTAAAACATTATTTTAAGGAAAGGTATGCATATAATACCTTGAAATTTTCAGATATTTCACATTAAATTGCAAGCAGTATTGTCAGCAAAATGTAAAGAAAATATTCACAATTTTTCCAGTATATTCGTTTTAATTGAGGGATATATGACAACGTCTGAAGGCTCATACGGCTTTCTTCCTTAGCATGATTATAATAAGAACTGTAATCAGATCTAAAAATCGCTAACAGGCTTAAAAATTTTACTATGTATTTTTGAGGTTCAACACTAGATAAAATTAGTAGCTCGTCAAGAGAATTACGCTATGAGTGATGAGATCAAAACAAGCTGCAGTTAATTTGAATGGAACCTAAAGAGTGTCTGTCCACACTGCCAGAAAATACAGTTATAAGTCACTAAATGGTTTTACAAGAAAAATCGAATTCCGTCTCTACAATTTAGACTCTTTTGCAAGTCTTGTGTGCACATGCTTTTAAAAATTACTTCACGTAATTGAATTTGTTAAAAACTGAAAGTTACTAAAATTAAAATTTGAAATAGTAAAAACTCACGGTTTTTCAAGAGCAAAGGACCCTACAACAAAACGGCCAGATCCGCCTGAACACAGTATCCTACAGTTTTCTCACGGATAAAAGAGAGTCTTCCCAGACACTCAAAACTCATCTTATTTTTTGCCTAGCCCCCAGAGAAAAGGGGGGAGAGGGGTTCAAAGTCAAAACCTTTAAAGTAGCATGACTCCTCAATGGTAAGTCGCAGAGAGACGATCTTGGTGTCAAAATTTCCAGAAAAATGAGAGGTATCAGAATATATGTATAAAACTATTACTATTTCAAAATTTGACCTACTTTTGGGGGAATTATAGAGGGTCCCGCTTTCGTAAATTTTCGTTTTTCGAGATTTTCGGTCGTTTGGTTTGCACAGAGCAAAACAAAAACAATTCTAAATGAAAGTAGAGTGTTTAAGGTTTGAAACAAGCCAAAGTTCATCTTAGGGAAACGATTGGAAGCAGAGTTTCAAGTCTTTGAAGTTGACGCGGCGCGCAGGAACCTTGTATGTTCCGAATCTCAAGGTCACTTGCGCCCCTCGGATTGCTCGCAAGTGGCAAGTTTTTGTATTGTTATGCTTCTTTAAGTTGTTTTCTAAGTGAATCATTCAATGAAGACGGAATATTCAGAATTTGTGAATTTTACACAATGGGCCTCCGGTGACAATTCCCACACTAACGTTAAAAAATTTGAGCTGCGTTCCAAATTGCTCCCTCAACAATAACTGGGGCTTGTTTTGAAGCTTAAGCCGTCTGCTTCTAAAAGAAAACTATTTGGCTTTAAAAAGTAGGATCTGGCAAGCGCTATAGCTTAGCTCAATTATAAAACTTTAAAATCAGGTATACTCCAAAAGGCATCTATGGGTTATAATTAGGAAATGGTTCAGTTCTGTATCGATCATAAGTATATTTGAACTGAGGATCCATGGTTTTTTCTAAATTTTGAGAGCAGAATCTTCATCGCAACAAATTTTTAATGAGATATGATCTACATAATGGTCGATACCTGTAGCCCTCTCTGGCTCTCTCGCTCCTCCTGTAAAATTCACAAATTCCAAATATTCCGTCTTCATTGAATGATTCACTTGAAGGACGACCTACAGAAGCATAAAAATACAAACTTCACTTGCGAGCAATCCGGGAGATGCAAGTGACCTTGCCACTCGGAACATACAAGGTTCCTGCGCGCCATGTCAACTTTAAAGACTCATAACTCTGCTTCCAATCGTTTCTCTAAGATGAACTTCAGCTTGTTTCAAACCTTAAACACTTTACTTTCATTTGAAATTGTTTTTGTTTTGCTCCGTGCAAACCAAACGACCGAAAATCTCGAAAATTGAAAATTTATGAAAGAAGGACCTTCTATAATTCCCCCAAAAGTAGGTCAAATTTTGATATAGTAATAATTTTATACATATATTCTGATAGCTCTTTACGATATCTTTCTGCGACTTACCGTTGAGGAGTTATGCTACGTTAAAGGTTTTGACTTTGACCTCCTCTCCCCCTTTTCCTTGGGGGCTAGGCAAAAAATAAGACGAGTTTTGAGTGTCTGGGAAGACCCTCTTTCATCCCTGAGTAAATTGTAGGATTCCGCGTTTAGGCCGATTTGGCCGTTTTGTTGTAGGGTCCTTTGCCTGTAATGAATTATCCCTACCTTTTAAGACATGATTGGAGAAGTAGAAATAACATACAATACTTGCAAAGGCTCCACTCTCTCCTCACACTCCTTTGAAAAGACAAAGTATACAGGGTGTCCCGAGTCAAATGGCAGAAACTGCAGGGATCCATTCTTCAGACCTAAATGAGACTATTTTGATTGATTACATTTTCATGTTTGAGCCAGTTTGAAGAGAAATATAGCCCCTCGAAAGGAGGGGTATCGTTAAGGGCCTTTTTTGGCCCCACCCTAAAATTCCTCAACTCTGCGATTTTTTGGTCATTGAAGGTCTATATTTTACGGAATGCACAATGGTTTTGTCATTTCCGGTCTATTTCGGGGTCTACCACTGGCCTAAACATGGGTCTGAAGGCCAATTTTGGCGAAAAATGCGGGTTTTTCAGCATTCGACGCGCTGTTTCGTAACGATCCCTTCGGAGGACAAAAAAATCCTTCAAGTATGTTCATTAGGGATGTAAGAGAGTCACTTTGGCCAATTTTCGTCGATGTCAAACTTTGCGCTCATAGTTAAAAAAAACTTTTTAGAATTTTTCTTGTTTTTCATCATTATTTAAAATGGCTTAAAAAAGGCGACTCATCTTACACCAGAATTAAACTTTTTTGGCAGAAAATGGTCGTGGGTGGTCAAAACCTTCCTCTAAGAACTTTTTCCGATTTAAAGCCCCCCAAAAAAGCCGGTGTTGCCATATTTCATTGCCTAAAATCATAGAAAACCGAGTACTTATTTCAGTATTTGGGGGCTATTTCTCGTCGAGCTCATTCAGAAAAGTCCAAAAACCTTCATTTTTCATATGTTATGGCCAAATCACCAGTAATTACATACATTTATCTAACTACAGACCCTCCCATCGCGGCACGGCGTTGCCACATCATCGGGGAAAAATCGAGAAAAATCCACGTTTCCCTGGATTTGAGCCATTTTTTCGGATTATGCGGATGGAATAAAGTTGAAAGACTTGAAAAGTGCAGAACTGGTCAAACAACAAAGCGACATGGACTCAGCTTGACTCAGAGAGCCTCAATGATTTTCCTAGGCTTACTTTGGACGAACTGCGCCTGACCACCATGGGGATATATCAGCTGAAACCAGCCAAGTCATACACAGCTGAACACGAGAACAATGATGGATTGTATAAGCTATTCGTTCACAGAGAATGCACCGACGTCATCAGGGTGAAATTGCAGAGCCGCCATGTATCAGCCAAAAAATACCACCTTTGGATACAGTATCACCCCATGGGCATTTCTGGGTGGTATTGCCAGTGCAAAGTGGGCGCTAGAGTCGTCAGCTGCTGTGCGCCCATCGCATCTGTCATGTGGTACCTCGCTCATCGCAGACATAAGACAGAAGCACAAAAAACCAAGCGTTTGTCAGATGAGTACGGGTAATTTCTTCAAGATTCCGCAACGGTAGCTCCAAATGAGTGGTCTGATGGAGAAGACGAGGAACCTGATGAAGAGGCGACAGATGAAGATGCAACTGGAGAGGAGTGAGGGAAACCAGTGAAGAGAGGATGGGGCAAAGAGGGCAGCAGTATTATTCGAGGGTAAGGACAATTTTAAATGCAAGTTTAATGTTGCTAAATGAAATGTGCGAAATGCGATATTAATAATATATGCGATAATAAATGCGAATTTAGGTGGAGTAGATAAAAAGTTACTGTTTTAAATTAATTTAGGGAAGCAGAATTCTGAACAATCGCTGCCGATAAGAGGGCTGGGGGAGGGAGGGGGGATGGTGGTGGTTGTCAGGGCGGGTAAAATTTCAGCATTGAGGACTCGCGATTCTGACACATGGCTTACTTTCTTTCGGACTTCAGATCTCGGCCAATGTTTGAAAGTCGCATCCTCTTGCGCAAATATCGTGCCTAGAAATCGTAAAAATATGGGTTGTCTATAAGCGCAATATATTAAAATAATAAATACCGGCACAAGGTATGATCCACTTGCATCTCTGAATACTGCAATTTAAGTCTTTCAACTTTATTCCATCCGCATAATCCGAAAAAATGGCTCAAATCCAGGGAAACGTGGATTTTTCTCGATTTTTCCCTGCTTCTGTCTTATGTCTGTGATGAGCGAGGTACCACATGACAGATGCGATGTGCGCACAGCAGCTGACGACTCTAGCGCCCACTTTGCACTGGCAATACCACCCAGAAATGCCCATGGGGTGATACTGTATCCAAAGGTGGTATTTTTTGGCTGATACATGGCGGCTCTGCAATTTCACCCTGATGACGTCGGTGCATTCTCTGTGAACGAATAGCTTATACAATCCATCATTGTTCTCGTGTTCAGCTGTGTATGACTTGGCTGGTTTCAGCTGATATATCCCCATGGTGGTCAGGCGCAGTTCGTCCAAAGTAAGCCTAGGAAAATCATTGAGGCTCTCTGAGTCAAGCTGAGTCCATGTCGCTTTGTTGTTTGACCAGTTCTGCACTTTTCAAGTCTTTCAACTTTATTCCATCCGCATAATCCGAAAAAATGGCTCAAATCCAGGGAAACGTGGATTTTTCTCGATTTTTCCCCGATGATGTGGCAACGCCGTGCCGCGATGGGAGGGTCTGTAGTTAGATAAATGTATGTAATTACTGGTGATTTGGCCATAACATATGAAAAAATGAAGGTTTTTGGACTTTTCTGAATGAGCTCGACGAGAAATAGCCCCCAAATACTGAAATAAGTACTCGGTTTTCTATGATTTTAGGCAATGAAATATGGCAACACCGGCTTTTTTGGGGGGCTTTAAATCGGAAAAAGTTCTTAGAGGAAGGTTTTGACCACCCACGACCATTTTCTGCCAAAAAAGTTTAATTCTGGTGTAAGATGAGTCGCCTTTTTTAAGCCATTTTAAATAATGATGAAAAACAAGAAAAATTCTAAAAAGTTTTTTTTAACTATGAGCGCAAAGTTTGACATCGACGAAAATTGGCCAAAGTGACTCTCTTACATCCCTAATGAACATACTTGAAGGATTTTTTTGTCCTCCGAAGGGATCGTTACGAAACAGCGCGTCGAATGCTGAAAAACCCGCATTTTTCGCCAAAATTGGCCTTCAGACCCATGTTTAGGCCAGTGGTAGACCCCGAAATAGACCGGAAATGACAAAACCATTGTGCATTCCGTAAAATATAGACCTTCAATGACCAAAAAATCGCAGAGTTGAGGAATTTTAGGGTGGGGCCAAAAAAGGCCCTTAACGATACCCCTCCTTTCGAGGGGCTATATTTCTCTTCAAACTGGCTCAAACATGAAAATGTAATCAATCAAAATAGTCTCATTTAGGTCTGAAGAATGGATCCCTGCAGTTTCTGCCATTTGACTCGGGACACCCTGTATACTTTGTCTTTTCAAAGGAGTGTGAGGAGAGAGTGGAGCCTTTGCAAGTATTGTATGTTATTTCTACTTCTCCAATCATGTCTTAAAAGGTAGGGATAATTCATTACAGGCAAAGGACCCTACAACAAAACGGCCAAATCGGCCTAAACGCGGAATCCTGAGGAATTTTAGGGTGGGGCCAAAAAAGGCTCTTAACGATACCCCTCCTTTCTAGAATTATTCTTTTCTTAAATTATAGCCTGTTATAAAATGGAATAACGTTAAATTTGGGGCCCAGAGGTCCTGCTATGCGATTTATCCTATTCTGGTGAAAAAAAAAAAAGGAGTAAAAACTGAAAACATGGAGGAGGGGGTTTAGGAGGGTCTCCTAGTGGAGAATCCTGAAGAGAATCAAAATGGCTCATACGAAAAATATCAGAAAATGAAATAATCTTATTTTGGTCAAAATTTATCCCTGAAGTTTCTACCATTTGATTTGGATAAGCCTGCACACACCGTGATCATAATTACCTCGTTTTCCAAATTCCATTTCTCCTGATCTGTAATTTTTGGTTGGACTGTTTTCGTCTTGTCAGGCAATTCCTTAGTTGTTTTACCGGGTTTCAGAATTTTGGATTTAATTTGTAACCTTAGTTTCCGCACTTGCTCATTCGTTTTATGATGAACTGAAAATTGAAGAAAATTAGAATTTAAAGTACCAATCCAAAGAGAGAGAGAGAGAGAAAAAAACGTATACACATTGAAAACAGTTACGTCAATGAATGCACTAAGAGGGACTTAAAGCCAAGTTCCATGTGATGTACGTTCTGTGAAGTGGCAAAGGATCGAACTTAAGCTGGACCATTTTGAGGTAACAGGTGGTGGCAAAGTTCTTTTCACCTGCCGCAACCACACCATGCTCTTAATATAAAAATATGCATTTTGGCACTTGAGATGTAACCACAGTTGCCACAGAATTTGAAAAGTGAAATTCCCTGGCATTTCCCTGCTTTCCACGTCAGATTTTGGTTGAATTCCTTGACAATTGAAGATATGCCTGACAGTTAAGAAGACATCATTTGAAAAAAAAGTTAATGCTATATGATACGATAAAAAATAAGTAAATTGGGTAAGAGGATTTTCAATGTCACACTGACCGTATCCTAATTCTTGGTATCCAGCTAGATCCAATGATACTTTTTACCAGTTTTTCACATTGAGAAAATCTTTCGATTTTCTGAACTTAAAGAGTTTATTTTTCTCTCTGAACTTAAGATGTGCGTTTTATAAGGTGATTAATGAACATTCTAGGACTAAAAAGACCTGCAAAGAAGTTTCCGGATGAAAGATTCACTGATTTCTCACAAAAATTCTCTGACTAATTTAAACAATCTTCCTGATTTTTTTCTATTTCTTTAGAAAAAAAAAATTGCGTGACTACTCTTGGAAAGATAAATCTTGCGCTGCTCGAGACTGAACATACAACTCATTACTCATTACTCATAGACTGCTCATTCATACAAGACTAAAGATGTACTGGTAGTATTTTAATGATTCTTGGAAATTTTAATACTTAAGTGTGGTTTCCTCTTCAAAAGGAAATCTTCCCTAACTTCTCCAGGTTTTTCCTGACATTTGCCATCCTGAGTTTGTTAACTAAACAAAGGAAAATTATTAAAATAAATTATTCTATCATTGCGAGGATTTCCCGGTCTTGGAATGCTCTCCCGTCAGAATTGTTGAGCATCGATGAATTGGGTACTTCCAGGTACGCGCTGATGTCATGGAAAAGTCTGGGAGCTCCTATAAGGGAATTGCAAATCTTTTCAAGAAAATTGCCTTTTTGACCGAGCCCTTTTAACATCTGTCTTCCGGCAAGAGAAATGTGGTTAGAACGAGTGAGATGGGTAGGAGAAACAGAGTTTAGGAAAAGAGGGGATGCTGTGTTTTGGAATTTCAAGACTCAATTAAGCGCCAGACTTACCTTTGAATAAATGCCTATGAACACTCCAAGTATTAGGAAAACTGTCTTTGCAACAAGGGCACAAGTAACATTTCCTAGCTATTGCATGGATCTGTCGCTTGTGACGCTGAAGGACTTCGACAGTTGAGCAGAGAAGTCCGCCTGCAACAAAATGATTGACTTGATCACTGGATAACCAATATTGTGTGGAGAAATAAAAAAAAAAGAGATAAATTAACTGTGAGGATAGGTTTCTTTGCTAAATGTAACCGATCAAAATTTTGGTAAATATGATCACGTATGATGATAATGAGAAAACGAGCCTTGTTCATTTTTCAGTGCTCATGTGTGGAGATTGTACTTCTTTGCAGAATAAAATTACAGAAAAAATCAACAAACCCTGAATAAGCTGAACCAACATATGCTAGGAGAAATTGATGAGACATCTTTGACAATTGAGGAGCTTTCCGGAAAAACGGCACATAGCAAAAAATAGCGTTTGAGAAAAATGCATTTTAAGTTTCCATCATTCATTTCTGGCCACTGATGGTGCCTTTCATCGCAGCTTGGACTCCCGATTTCGAACAGCAGTCACTGTCAGTGGCCAAGGAGTAATGATCAAAACTACGAATGCATTTCTCTCAAACGCAATTTTTTGCTATGTGCCCTTTTACCGGAAAGCTCTTCAATTTTTAGTGATTTCGTGAGATCTATGACTTTAATCTGTCAGTCAAAATTTCCACAATTGTATTCCTTGAGATTGGTATTAATTTGAGGAAAAATAGTTATTAATATCAAGGGGGAAAAAATTTTTGGGATGGGTGGGGTGAACATACGCCTTTACCACTATTTTTGGAAAAGACATACTTTCCAGGTGATCAAAAAATTCACTTGATCCCCGGATGTCGGATCATTTTCGGTTTATATTGAAAAAAAAATAGTGATTGTATAACCAGTGCTTCAAAATACCTACTTCAAGCACTCAAATAAATACTTATCTCATGCTATATAAATCTACATAATTTAAGATGAAACAATGCAACATTGCCTCTTTTCATAGCAATCAAAATGAATCACAGAGCAATTATAAAATTATCAGACGATGAAACAGAACTTACAATCATCACAGGTATACATTTTGTTGCACTCTGAATCAGGGTGCCCGCGCATAAACTCGCTGGAGCCGTCCTCGCCATTCACTTGTAAGAACATAGAGTCCATACTTTCTGTTTGTGATTGAGCTGAATACAGTTCTTCCATCTGCCAAAACACCAACAAAGGAACAGAAAATATTTTTATCAGTATCCACAAGATGGTAGGAAAATTCATGAAAATGATGATTAGTAAAGAAAGTAGAAATAGAGCTGTTTACAGACCGACAAATCAAGACAGAGGTAAAGTTATCTACATTTCAATGGGACAAAGTGATAAGCTATTGATTTGATTTATCAGTTTACAGATTAGTCACTTGTTTCAACGTTTTAAAATTAACAACACAAGTTTTGAATTTAAAATGACAATAAGAGCCAAGAGGAGAATTTATCAAGAATGCTGCGAGGAAACACATTCATCAGCTAGTGGACACGAATAAAGTAAAATACCACATTTATTCAATGCAAGTTTTCATTAAAAAAAAACTGTTTTTGAAAATATCAATGGTAACACTCCCAAACCATGTATTTTTTTAAGATGTTCAAAAATCTCCCCTCCCATTTTATTTTTTTAAAGAAAAAAAAATATACATCATTCCTGAAAGTTTTTTCAGGATTCGCGTCTCACAGAACAGAAAAATTACAGAAGTCTCTAAGAATTTACATTGAACGGTTCTCCATTTAAAGAGTGAGGGATGACAGAAAGTCTGTGACGTTGCAAAGTGAGATGCGTTTTTTGAGAGTTTTACCGTCAATATGCAGAAAAAAAAGGTTACCTGCTCTTTCATGGACGGTGGATGAGCTAAACTAGATGAGTTAGGGTAGTACGTTTGGAAAACACCTGCGTTGGAGCCCTGCAGAGTCTGCAAGAGAAGTGAATGCTCACTACTTGGAGAACACTCATTTCTACCAGAACGCATATACACAGGTTTGGCGAAGCAACGAGCGTTGAGCACAGCTGCTAGATTTGAGCGAGGGATCATGCGGGCTGGGTTTTTTAGTTTTGTTTTTATCACATCGGGGTGAACTGCATCCGCCGGATTCGAAGAGCCGCAATCCACTTCCAACTATGAGAAACGAGAAAAAATCAAAGGTCATTCATCGAATGTAACTATCTGCAGTATAAATACTGCGACTCCTGTCTGGATTTTAACTGCATTCAGCGAAAGAGAGCCAATTTTTCATAGGGAAGAGCAGGCATTTTTTGATGTCTGTCAGGCTCCTCAATCAAGCAGTGTTTTTTCTCCACCTTTAGTTTTTGAAGTGTAAACAATACGCAACAGCTGAGCCCAGGCCCCAAGATTAAGGTTATCACATTTTCGAACTGCAGAGACTGCTTCAGTGTCATTTAGTGGGTGATTCAACTCAAGTAGATTATTGTTTAACTTATTAGCGGGGAGTTTGAATTCATGTATCGAAAAAGTTCATATCTTGGTTTGAAGTTACTTTTAACAGTTTTTGCTGTACAAATCGTGTTCTATGTTACATTTTGATGATAAAGAATGCATCATAAGGCTTGAATTTGCACCTTGTCTTGTGTTTCATTGTGAAACCTCATCTTGTGTGATACATACATAACAAGACCCAATGTGTGTCAGTGAAATAGCTCAGCATGAAAAAATTCGATGCTTCGCAAGTTTGTGGTTTCCAAGATTTCTAGAGGGGAAAATCCAATGAGCTCTTACCTTGTTATTAGTATGAAGCAGTTGATTAGATGTTTGATGTTGAGCTGTGCAGTAAACTCGCTTATGAGAGAGGAAGTTGGCAAGGCTGCGAAACAGGTTGCGGCAGACTTTGCATTCCAAAATGACATCGCACTCAAACGAGAGCAAATCTTGAAGCTAGATAACGACAACAAAAACAAGGACACACTTACTCTTCTAGAAAGCAACTTTTTTGACATTGTATGGTTTTCCTGGTTTCTTTTTGTATTAAATATCCTTAAATATAGGATTAAAAATAATAAAAATGATACTACAAATCGCTTCTCAAATGAAAACAGATCAATTGAAAAAATGAAGTTAACTTGGTTTGTTGAATCAATATCAATTTTAGGCGGGCATATAATGAAATCCATGTCCAAAATCAAGTCCGGATTGATGTATATGCTGGGTTATTGTTTGGTTGCTATAGTATATATAACATTTCGAGCTGTTTAAAATAAAAACAGATGAACCCAAATGATCCAAATAACCCAAATGAAGATTGTTCTTACCTCTGAGGTGCCCTTTTCAAATATTTGACTTATTTGACGGAGACCCGATACACTTATATCGATGGGAGGGTGCAAAATGGCCGAATCTTCGCTCTTTTCAGGTTTCTCTGATTTTCCGTCTGCATCCGGCCGGTTTTTGACCTTGCGGTCCACCTTGTTTTCCGATTTGCTTTTGATGGTTGATTCATTTGCTTTTGGTTTGACCACTCGATTAGATTTTAAGGCAGGCTTCCCCATGATCTGGACACAAAAGACAATAACATCAGTTAATTCTAAAGATCTTTTAATTTCTATGAAGCCGTTCAAACACCAAAAAAGTGAAATGGAAATAAGTCATTTGAAACAGAATATGTAAGTCAACAAAAAACAGACTTCTAATAGCAAGATGAGATATAATTATTATGATATTAATTTTTTAAAAATTGTTAAAAGTTTTTTGAAGGCTTTTTTCATTGAAAGACTTTTTGCCAAAATTCAGGTCAAAATATCATTTCTGACCATAAATAATCAGGTTTTTGCGTCCCTTGTAAAGTTGGCATTATAGCTTGTAATATTTTTCAAAAGGTAGAGGAGCAATTTAAGGAAAACTGGTCTCAAGATATATTCAGAGAAAAAACTGAACTCAAGAAGTTATTTTTTCATTATGCTATTCAACAATAAAGTTATTTATTGTCGGGTAGGGTTTCTGTATTTACTCATTTTCCAATTCCTTGACTCTCCCCAACTTAGAGAACAAAATAGGCACTCAGAGGTTGTTTGAGCTCTCAAAGGGTCAGTTGCGCTCGACACAGAATCGTGTTTTGATACTTGATTCTTGCAGATTGGCTAAAAATAATAAGATCTGCCCAAACCGCAACTTTCTACTTTTAATACTAACCGAGATAACGCCCATTGAAAAGTCGGGTTTTGGACGTCATCCACCGTGGTAGTAACACCGGTGGTTTCTTCCACCTTGCTTTCATCAGTCAGCAACGTATTGGTTACTCAACACAAAACTTGGATGAAAACAAGGTATAAGGAACCAAGGACTACTTTGGTGGATGATGTCAAAACCAGACTTTTCAATGAGCGATATCTTGGTTAATATAAAACGGAGAAAGTTGCAGTTTGGATAGATCTTATTATTTCTAGCCAATCTGCAAGAATCAAGCATCAAAACACGATTCTGTGACCAGCGCAACTGACCTAATGGCATCTGCTGAAGTTGCCGAGCTGATAAGAAACTCCCAAAAGTCTCCAACTATTCCCAACTGCCGCAAATTCCCTAACTTTTCATGTTTCGCACTAATTCCCAGAATTTCCTGAATTTTCAGCTTTCTGGAAACCTCGGTCTTTCCATGATTATAAAACTATCTCAAAATCATGGAAAAGGTAAGTAACTCCTTCATTCATGATACTTGTCATTTATAGAGAGATGCAAGTAAAACAGAGGTACACTGAAAAAACACCATCTGCAAATTCAAAATAGTGCACCTACAATGCATGAGAATTTTTGGGACACCATCAATTGTAACGGCACGTGTGGGCTTGCTGCAGCGGGTGGGGTGAGATAAATATTCAATTAATGCAAATGAAAGGGAAAACAAGTGGAATTTTTATTATCCATTTGCTGAGAGGCAGTTTTATCAAGAGGATGAAGAGGAGAGAGGCAGGGCAGAATGATGAGTCGACAGATATCAAGTCTGTTGAGGCTCACTCAGTGAACTTGACACAGAGCAATTAGACTGCCACTGCACTGTCACTGAAAAGTCTTTACCATCTCATCAAACCCACTTGTCCTACATCACTCTCATACTACAGCACAGCCTACATTAATCACCCGCTACATTTCTATTTTTCTTTTCTTTCCGACTATTCCCTTCACAGTTCTAAAAGTTCACCTTCCACGGTAAATAAAAGAAGAAAAAAGAAAAAAAGAAAATTCAGAATGCCACTTGAAAAACTACATAATGTCTAAATACTGGTTGAGTAGAGTTAGACTCAAACTAATAGGTAAAAAATAGAAAGTCATTAACTACATTCTTAGTCTCTCCATACCACTTTAAACTTCTTCCAGCAATAATGTCTTGTGTAATTTCACAAATTAAGACCCGTTTTTCTTGAAATCACACAAATTTCACTTGACATGTTCATTCATTTGACCCTCCATTTCTACTAACCAAATAAGAATTAGCGCTCTGAAAACAATTCCTCCTCTAATTAAAGTATTCAATCAGCCTCAGAGAAGGGGCCTTTGAAATAAAGCTGCCACAATAAGACTACTAGCAGGGGACACTTTTGATCATTTTAAACCCATAAAAAACAGAATTCTAAAAAAGGACAAATCTACCATATTTGGAATGGTTGAAATAAAAACATTCGGTTTTCAGGAGTATTCAGCTAAAATTTAAGAAAGCAAAATTAGCTGCTGAAAATAGACAGCTAAGGGGCGCCTATATGAACAAAAAATTTTCCCAGGTATTCAAAGTTTAAATCGAGGACAGGAGGTGAATGACAACATTTGTAGGCAGGAAAACGACAAGTAAAAAAGTAATGCTTTATGCAGATCCAAATCTATAAAATTTCAAGTTCTTTTTCCCTTTACTTATTCAACAAAACTTAGCTTTAAAACGCATTTTACTTGAAAAGTTGATGAGATGAAGATCTTCATATTTTAATGATAGATTTGTGAGAGTCCAGATATCAAACAAAATGATAGGAACTTAAGCGAGAAAATTGAAAAATTAACCTGAAGGATAATGTTCACATCATACCTTTAATAGATATAAACTGAATTAGAAAGCATGTTGAGGCAACGCCCTAAAAACTGAAATATGATTCATCAGAGAAATCCGATGGTTAACTGAGGAGGATTTGATTTGTTACTTCACATGGGTCCTTTTAGGATATTCAGAGTAGAATAACACACCTATGACAGAGAGAAACATGAATTACTCAAGTATAAAAAAACATTTCAATATATTGAATGGTAGAGAATATAATTATAGAAGATACAACGTCTTTCTTAGAGATTTTCATTGGCTCAGGCACAACTAAGAAAACTAACCCTAAAACAAAAGCAGTTTTGGCACTAAATGATGTATCTATCCAGATAGTGCTGGATTTACACATACATCTAGCCTACATTTGTGAAGCAGGGTATGTCGTCATAGAGACCCTTACTTTAATATGCGACTTCATCGGCAGAAAAAGAAAAGATTTCGGGCATACTCAATGAAGAATATCCACCATTACGTAGGTGTGGCTAATTGATTGCGGTGATAATAACCTATCAATAATGATTTGACACAAGATCAAAAGATTTTCCACACTAAGATAAAACTACAATACTGGAAAAATGCAAAAATCTGCAGTTTTCAAATGTTATATTTGTGGAACTCATAGTTGCGCAATGGGTATTGCCTATGGATATTGATGTAAAATTTCTAATTAAATGATGAATATATAATACAGTCAAAGCACCCAGAAAAAGAGTCTATTTCAATGAATGAAAGCAATTCAGGCCAACAATCCGTTCAAAAGTTGGAAGAATAAAATGGAACATAAAAAATTAACTGCAAAAACAGTAATAACCTTGGGAAAGATCAATTTTAGTCGGCAAAAAAAAAGAAACAAAAAAAAATCAAATAGTAGATATGTAAATGGAAAAAAATGGTTTCAATAAGAGAATGAACATGTATTGAATTGATAAGGTTTGCATATTATTGAAACAACAGACGTTAAAAAAACCTGAAACTAATAATTAATGTTGAAAATTAAATTGAAGGAAAAAAGGGGAAAGAAAAAAATTTACTGCCCTCTCTTGAGAAAAACCTTTTCAATACTTTGAAAATTCATTTCAAGATATCCTTCACAATATGCTTCATCATCGTCATTTGGGAAGTGGGTGGCGCAACTGGCTGAATACCATAAAATAAGTAAGCTACAGAGTGAGCATTAAACATGATAAATTCAATCCAATAATTCGACGACCTGGATATCAAAATTTGCTTCCTTTATGATCAAACTATTTGGATTGAGAGGATGAGTCAAATATTGAGAAACATCTATACTGTCTTTGGTGCGTATCGGCTGAAAGATTCAGAGGGTGAAGCAGCAAGATGGGCGTAACGAGATAATTTCTGGAGGTGAAGACCCTTCATCCATCAATAATACCGCAATAGCTACCGTAAAATTTTTTACCAGTAAATGAGGTAGAGCGGGTAATACTAAATGATGCAAGCAAGCAGGCTCCTGCGATAAAATGGAGTAATGGTTGAGGATAATGGCTTGTGCTAGATAAAAGAAAATGGCTCGCAGGAGTATGCCGCAGATCATGTAACTTCAATATCCATGTTCACACCATTGGTGTATACATTCTACACGTCTCTTCAAGGTATCTTCCAGTAAGATAAATGATGTAAAGTGGTTTCATGGTTCTAACAATGTGAAATTGCTTGCTTGGAGTGCCATTGAATATGTGAGGTCACCTCCTCAGATCAGCTTAGCTCTCTTCAGACTTTCCCCATTAAACAATATGCTATGCGAATGAAATTTACCTGATGAGTTGATTTGGAAGACAATGATCCTGGTAAATGACATGAAAACACGACGAATTGCCGGATTTTATCATGAAATTGAGAGGAAATGAGGTGAAATTTTTATACATGAACGGGAGTTCTATTCACGGCATTATGCATGCATTATGCTGAGCTCGAGAAATTCATTTGCTACATTCTGGCGCTCTCTGTAGGTCTTTCAAATGAAATGAATTTAGGTGAGCTCTATTTTTAGTTCATAGAACTCTCGACAGGTTGCAGCACATGTTCCAAGAAACACTGTTATAAAGTTGTGCAGAATAATTTTGAATTTTGAATTAGTTACCTCTTTTTTAAAGGGTAAGATGCAAAATTTTTGATATAAAATTGATCCATCAGCTTCAGAGTTGAGTTTCTGATTATGAAAAGAGACGGAGTGCTGAAAAATAGAAAACCAGAAAGTTGAGAAATTAATTTTCATTAATAGTACAGTTTGGCAACCTTTCAATAGCACGTTGCCTCTTTGCCTAACCTCCAATTTCCAAAGTCCAGACGAAAATCCTCCATCATTTTGGCGTTTTGTATATTTGATAAATTTTGTTCAACAACACAGTTTTCTGTCTAGGTTTTTGACTTTTCGTAGCCTCTTCACACATACCTAAATTCTTATTGAATCCATAAATCTACCCTTATTGTGTTGCCAGTCAATTTATTTCAGGGTACGAATGGTGCGTTAGATTCCTCCATCAGTTGGTGCAGGTAAGCAATTTTTCCTTTTCCCTACATCGGAAGCAGAGAAATTTCACTCTTGTTCTCAGTATCCCTCTAGAATTAAGTCATTATTCAAGCAAGACGGCTTTGTAGAAACTTTCATATCACCCAAGGGCTTTTTCTTATCCGTGGAACGCATGGTACGCAATGGATCGGGATCTTTGCAGTTTGAGCCAGTTCAACCGGCCTAACCACAGCCTCAACCTAGCTCAGAAGAGCGTTCCACTGGAACAGATAGAACGCGCCAGTGGAACGGGGTAAGATGAAGATGCGTTCCGCAGCGATCGTCTGCGGACCGGATAAAAAAGAAGCCTTCTAGCTGCTTTGTACATCGATCAGGACCTGTTCAAGCGTTTGGCGGATTCAGTATAATCCGAGTACTTGTAATAGTGCGTAATTCTGCTAGTGTAGAGACAGGCATCTACACCTGTAGAATTGGGCTGCGTGCTTCATTAGAATTACAAAATCTGACCATGGATGATTCCTTAAGGACTAACAATATCGACTATACTCAAAATGAAAGACTGGATTTTTTAATCAAGAAAATGAGGTACAAACTGCGATAACATTTATCAAAACCTGCAAAGAGATTTCTGTCTTAGTGTAACACCTAGCAAGCATTGTCAATCACATTCGATCGGAAAGTTTTGCTAACTGATAAGATTTGAATACACGATTTTCATTTACTGAAAAAGAAAAATACAAAAGTTACTCATTTTTTCTTTGTCTGTAGATCGGAGTCATGGGCGTTCAAAAAAGAAGGAGGCGGCCTCGTCTAAAGAGGAAATTTGAGGATGCTGATGATGATGTGCCATCTGAAAAAAAGTATGATCAGTTCACTGCATCTCTCCGCAATTTGGATGGGAAGAAAAAGTAAGTCTTCAGATACCTACCCTCAATTTTGATTATAAAGGAGAAGAAGTAGAGAAGCAAAATATTCTCCCACCTATTCTAATGTTGCATTTTTGTAAGATTCCATCTGGTGGGATAAGATCTGGTGACTAGGTAAGGTATACATTGAAGCTCTTCATTATAATTTCGCTTTTCTTGGAGCATACAAAATGATTGTTCACATGACAGAAGTTTGATAATCGACTCTGATTGAAGTCAGAGGTCCCTCCCCCCCCCCCCCCACTCCCACCTTGTAATGTTTTTGTAACGTAGATCCCTATCCTTTAACATGTAAAAATTAAATGGTGGAATGTTCTCCTCAAACCACCCCCGAATGTAACGTAAGTACTTCATGAACGGCCTCTGTAAGCACCCACATTGGTCCCCGTGGTTGCACAGGGTTGTTTTGAAAATCGATTTTACTTTCCTTGATTTTGATTTTTCTGCAAGTGGGAAGTTCATATTGACTGATTTCAATGTCAACTACACATGTTATGTTACAAGTACGTAAATGGTATGTATCGTATGTGGGTTTTTTATGTGGTCATCGCGGTTTTTTGTGAAATTTTTATATGAAAACATTTAATGGAAGATCAAATTTTACTCTGTCTAGTGGTCCAAATATAGTTTACATCAGCCGATTCCATTATTACTTACACAATTTATGAGTCAATTTTAGAAGTTTTTTATTCGACCATTGCGTTTTTGTGAAATTTTGATGAGAGAACCCATTTTAAAGAAGCTTAATTTTTACCTTGTATAGTGGCTCATCGGACAATGGATTATGGGTTTTTTTAAAATTTCTGTATGCTCATTTTAGGTAACTACTTTAACCAAACAAACTAGTAGGTACAGAGGAAAGTTAGGTAATAGAATCAAGCCAACAGATGAAGCTTTTTGTTCGGCAATTGTTTTTTCCCCCTAAGTCTAGGTAATATTTTATTCTTGATAACAGCAAAATTCAGGGTGAGCTGAAAAATATCGGGCTAATTTCAACTTTTTCTTCAATTTTTTGGGTAAACGTAGGTTTCCTGATGTGTTTAAACCTCAAGATTTGCTAGTTACAATCAAGCCAACAGATGAAGCTTTTTGTTCGGCAATTGTTTTTTCCCCCTAAGTCTAGGTAATATTTTATTCTTGATAACAGCAAAATTCAGGGTGAGCTGAAAAATATCGGGCTAATTTCAACTTTTTCTTCAATTTTTTGGGTAAACGTAGGTTTCCTGATGTGTTTAAACCTCAAGATTTGCTAGTTACAATCATATATACCTCTCAAGACATGACAAGGTGATAAAATAATGCTGGGTCCACACTATTTGAGCCACATTTCCTGGTGTCCTTTCCTCCTAAAGATCATTCCATTGGATATTGGAATTCACTAAAGATGGGATATTCACTCTTTCCAAAAAATGTTTCCCTTTTAAGCTCATCACTATGATGCGCTTTATACGGCACTTGAAAACCATTCTTTGTAAAAGATCCACATTAGTAATAACAAGTAATTGGTCTGTCTACCAGGCTGCAGGCACCAACTAGAGTTGAACCTAGTTTTCAAGTGTCGGAGTTTCATCTTGGGAAACAACGCGATGGCAGCTCAAAAGCCAAGGACACAGTGAATGTTCAAGATCTAGCCCAACTGTTGGCCAAGAAGCCTCATTTAGCATCTATTCATCAACAGTTCCGGGAGACACAAAAGAAATCTCAAAAACTTCCCAAACCATTAGAACGGACCGTCGAAAAAAAGGTAAGCATTTTCAAATGTTTTTGTCATAATGATCCTCGGCCATCACATCTAGGCTAGACAAGCGTGGATTCTGTTAAAAAGTATTTAAAGTGCCTAAAGGTCGCCAATTATGCTGAATCAGGCCAATGTGCCATTAATCTCTTTGGTAATGAGCACAAATAGTAAATTTAAGGCCAAATAACGAAACTGCGTAATCAATTGCATTGTATTTTAAGACACTGCAATGGAGATACAAGGCTTTGCATTTTGGCCTTTTAAATTTGCTATTCCTAACTATGATATTCTCCTCTTTATAACTGATTAAGTACTAGTAGAATCTTGTATTCTCTCAACAAACATAAAAAAGACAGCCTGCATCAGCCAAATTCCTCCTTCTCTGTTCTGTTATCTACAAATAGGGGTGTTCAAACGAATTCTTGCCGGAACACTATCGATATCGGCTCTTATTGAAACTGGCAGTACCGACAGTGGCGATGATATCATTAACAGCTGGCCTTATCGGATTTTTGAGAGCTCACACTCAATGCATCATTGCCCCGTGCGTCGGTTTATCAGATTGCCTGGTGCGGCGGCGCGTGAAATAGATGTACAAATGGCAACAGCTTATTTTCGTCAGCTCCGAAAACTCTGATCGCTATCGGCAAGAGTACTCTTATCGTAACTTTTTCACAATGGAACTGTTTCGGTAGCTTACCAACAACCGATAGAACAGCCCTATTTACAAAGGCTGTCCCACAATGACCCAATGGTGCTGTAACTCAAAAACTAATCAACAGATTGAGCTGATCTTGGGCTCATAAAAAAAAGTTATAAAGAAATAAAGTGATCTTTAGCACAATCGCCTCTTTTTGACTTTATATTTCGAATGAGCCCAAGATCAGCTCAATCTGTTGATTAGTTTTCGAGTTACAGCATTAGTCCGGGTCATTGTGGGGCAGCCTTTGTATTATTGACCCCTTTTTCGTTGCTTGAATTTTGATTTTGTTAGTTCTACTTTGGTCCTCTTTTCCTTGTCAAGAGAGTTAACAATTTTTAATTTGTTTTTTGCTAGCTCAAACGTAAAGTAGGTTTCACACACCTGAAAAAAGACTTGGACAAGTGGCAGTCTGTTGTTGAAACAAATAGAGTTGCTGATCAAATGAAATTCCCGCTGAATAAAGAAGAAATAGAAATTTATGATGACTGTGATATTTTGTCAACTTTTTCGGTAAGTCCTTGAATGAAAAGTTGTGTTAGGAATCATCCTATCTTCATTTATCAAGTATCAACAATACTCTTTCAATCCTTTTATTCATTTACAATTTTTTTTTTTTTTTTTTTTTTTTTAAATAACGCATTGTTTTTTTTACTATATATTGCTAGGAAAAATGTAGGGCTGAGATGCAAACTTTTCTGAAAAATAAGAATTCAATATTTCCTGCTTTTAACAGAACATTAAAAAATTTAAAATTTAGGTTATTTTTTATGAAACATATGAAATCTCTTGAAAAGTCATCGAAATGCGTGGAAAAAAACGTGGAACTTCAAGGGCAATCTGGATGGGACAACAATATATGCAAGAGATTGAAGTTTTAAGTGTTTCTCTCATCAAATATATACTAACATGCATGTATATATCAAACTGGCAATTTATCACTGCCCTCTGAAAGCTTGGTGAAACCAGTTTCTTATTGCCTCCTGTTGAATCATATTATCTTGTTCAAAGAGAATGTCCAAGTTAAAATTTGTTTTTTAACTATTTTTAATTTGAGTCAATTCTCGCACCTTACACTATGAATGCTCCCCCTAATTTTTTTTCTCGTGTTCAACTAATCAGAAATTGATTTTTTCTTAATTGAACATCATTTTCAATGGAACAAAGCAACCTCTCAGATAACAGCTGTTTCGTTGAGTCATCTTATCAATTTTCTTCACTTTGTTTCTTAATAGGGAAGTTCAGACTTTTACCTTTTACCTATCACAAATGATATAAAATGCAGAGAGATTTTTACTCTTTACTCTCTCAAGGTGAAATTTTTGTGTCAATGCGTTTCTTCCTCATTTTGATCCACTCTATTCAATGGATTTTTAAATTTTTATTCAATTGTATGAATGATATAACCCACTAACTATGCTCAAAGATCTTAGTTTGGGGGAATCTCTCCAATCAGTCCATCATCCGTGCTAACCCGAATCTTTGACATTTTTTTACAACATCCGAGAGTTCTAACGAAAACCAAAGAAACGCCTTAAATGAATAAGTCACTGATGTTACAGATGATCTTAATTGATCCAACCACATTGTAAAAGTGGTATCTGAAACTGGATCTTTTAATTTTGCAGTTATAAAAATGAATAATTACATAAGATCTTATCCATATCTTATTATCATGTATTTTGCCATGACCTAATCCAGTCCAATGTCATGTATTTTTTGTTTGTTTTTTTGTTTTTTGAGGAGGCTCTGTTTAGGTTGAACGGTTACTTGAAGTCAGGGAAAGAATCTACAGAAATGTTTTCAGTCTGAATTTGAATACTTCTTGTGAAGACATTTTCAGAAATTATCATAGTTCACTAACTTTCCATTAATGGAAGGAATGGAAATTTACATGTGACTGAGCTCTTTAAGTTTGTCAATCATTATAGGCAGTTCTTAATAGATTCAGTAAAGGCACCAATGGCTGTAGAATTCAACTCTAAATAGCACATATCCAACAGGGGCTCATCCAAAAAATAAAAAACATCAAAGCCTCAAAATTGACGAATATTCTTTTTGAATGGCAGGAAAATATATAAATCCTTTTCAGCAGAAGACCTTGTGTCAAAAGAATTCCTCTCATTCAGGCGCAAATGTATACATTGAATTGCGGTTTGTGCAGTCTTGTCAAGGATATTGTAAGCCGCCCAATATCCTTCGCTTTTGAAAATTTAGACGATTTTTGTGGGAATGACAAGAGGGGTACATCGGTGCAATGACTTATTTAATGTCTCCGGCATCAAACAGCCGATCAAAACTATCATCTCAAGAAAGAAGAAAAAGGGAAGAAAAGATGGAGATGAAGGGCGCACTCCTCTAAATCATCTTTATAATGTTCGTAGGAGATTTCTTAGCAATCTTTTTAATTTTGTTTGCAAAAATATTTTTCTAATTCTTTGTTTCATTAATCTTTTCCAGAAACCCACTCCACTTGAGGAAGCAATGGCTGCAGTTCTCAAGAAAAGTGAAGTTGCCCAAAAAGAAAATAGGGTTTGTATTCTGATTGCCTCCAGTGTTTTGTCTATTTTACCTGGTGTTCTCAAGTGTAGGAAGTTCACGGAAGCTTTCAGAGGATTCCTAAAACTTATTTGTCTAAAAAGATTTGCAATTGACAATAAGGGTCAGAGAAAAGAGGATCAAAGCTGTCTAAATAAACCCATTTGGGGAAAGAGAACCTTCAATGGGATGAATTTAATTCAAAAGATTCTGAATTGAGCCCTGTCATGCGTGTATTCTTATGGATCTCAGGGCAGTAGGTCTACAAAAAAAAGGTCTACTCAAAAAATGTTTACATTTTATGGTCTATAGTAAAAATGTCTACAGTAAGAAGTCTACTTTCAGAATGCCTTAGAAAGTAAATGTCTACATATAACGCGTCTATTACTGAACAGGAAATGAATGCACGATGATTCTTCTCCATAGATACAACAGTCATTCCTCAAAAATGTTTAACTCTCAATGGGGAAAAATCAGCAGGAGTGTACAAAATTCCCGTGTTTTCTCCGTAGCAGTTTACATAGCAACGTAAATTTATTTCACTCTACATTTTACTCTACCTATTCCATTCAGAAGTGAACTTTTTGAGTATAGACTTTTTTTGTAGAAGACATTATTTTTTTTTTTTTTTTTTTTTTTTTTTTTTTTTTAACTTTTATTTATAAACAAAACTACAACGTATTAATTGTTTTTACATGATGATGATCAAAATAAGAGTAAGATTGGCATATGAACTTATGAGTCTAATATTAAACTCTAGCTAATTGTAGGCTTGTAAATAGTATCTATTTACAAACATTAATATAGTTATTATATAATATAGTTAATGTAGTTAATATAGTTATAGCCTGTCCTTAAAATTTTAGTCTTTGTTTATTTACATTGCCCGATTACTTAATTTTATTGCATGAGTCATTCGAGGAATGAAGTTCAAATTCCCATTAGATCAAAATCTAGTTTCATGGTCATTAAATTAATGACTTGGCTTGATTTTCAGCCGGGTGTTGCCGTAGTGTTCTACATATTACAATTAAATTTCAGAAAACTACGGAATAGTGTACAATATTTAGGATATCTAGACTTTGGTTGGAAAAATATGTATAAGAATGTAGAAGTAAGTGTAAAAAAGGTTAAACTAATGGGTGTCTTTTTCGGGTCTTAAAACAAATAGGTTAACATGAGTAAATAAACAATATATGTATAAACAAATTTAGCGGTCTAGAAGAAAACAGAGGCCATTCTGTCTTTTAATCAAGGTCTTCGATGCCGTCAAAAGGTTTTCGCCTTTTTAGGCGTCTGAGGCCCTTTTTGCAGTTTTGGAGTAATCTGAGAGCCCGGGAGTTGGGGTGCTTGGCCAGCCTTTGGGCGTATCTGGCTGTGAAATCTTTATTGTTTCAACTACAGGAGGAACACCGAGGATCTGATGGATGGTGTCGTTTCTGACGTAGTCATCCCACCTGACCCCTGTGATCCCCCTGAGTATGAGACTTTGGACCGCCTGGATCTTCTGGATGTTGGTCCTAGCTGCGGTCCCCCACAGTTGGCATCCATAGCTCCAGATCGGTTTCAGGATCATGTTATGAAGTAGTAGTTTATTTTTAATGGACACTCCACTGGCAGGTCTAAAGAGCCACCACATGGATTTAAATTTATCCTGTACCTGCTTTCTTTTTATCTTGATATGAGGCCCGTACGTTAAACGCGCATCAAGTCTCATTCCAAGATAATTTGCAGGGTTCACCACAGGGATTTCCTCCCCGGCTAGATTAACTGTAGACTCGTTACATCTCATTAGGGTGAACGCAGTCTGCTGGGACTTGGTGCCATTAAGCTTGATTTTCCAGCGGTTGCAGAATTTGGAAGTGGCGTCCAGTCCTTGTTGCAGACTAGCGTTCGCCATCTCGAGTGTCTCTCCTGCGGCCGCGATACCCGTGTCGTCAGCAAAAGTTGAGACACGTGTACCCCTCGCTACAGGAAGATCATGTACATAAATCAAAAACAGTATCGGGCCGAGGACGCTACCCTGCGGCACCCCAGCTAGTATGGGCATAAAGTTGGAGTAGGTGTCCTCGTGGCGGACTCTGAAGGACCTGCCATT
The DNA here is from genome assembly GCF_918797505.1 of Bemisia tabaci. Lineage (NCBI taxonomy): Eukaryota > Metazoa > Arthropoda > Insecta > Hemiptera > Aleyrodidae > Bemisia > Bemisia tabaci. Next base: position 48,374,636 of record NC_092798.1, read on the forward strand.
GAGGTAAGATACTAGAAGTGTATGGTAGTTGACAGGGAGCAGTTTTAGCATTTTCAGCGCCAGGCCTTCTAGCCATACCTTGTCGAAGGCCTGTGCTATGTCCAGGAGTGCAACAGAGCAGACTAGTTTTTGCTCAAAACAGCTCTCTATCAACTCCGTTATTCTATGCACCTGTTCAATTGTGGAGTGCCCTCTCCTGAAGCCGAACTGGTGTGACGGAAGTATTTTCCTCTCAGCAATCACCGGCATGAGACGTTTGAGGAATAGTCTTTCAAATAGTTTGCCGATGATTGATAAGAGGGAAATAGGTCTATAGGAGGAAGCCAACTGTGGAGGTTTACCCTTTTTATGGAAGAGTACAACCTCTGCTTTCTTCCAGATTGTCGGAACCCACTGTAGCTCAAGGGATGCATTGAAGATATCAGTTAGTTTTCTAATTGCTTTACCGGGCAAGTTTTTGAGCATATCTCCAGAAATCATGTCCATTCCGGGCGCTTTCTTGATCTGTATTTTGTACTTAATCATATCAGTCACCTCGGACCTCGTGATTTTCGAAAAGGGTTCTGAGGGTGTTGGGGTAATCTTGGCAGTTTCTGCTAAAATGTCTAAGTCAGATTTAATGTCTTTGTGGGGTTTAAATGTTTCGGTTAAGTGTCTTGAAAATTCATCGGCCATTTCCTGGTGGCTTTCTGTCCAGGTGCCGTCTGGTTTTTTGAGAGGGCAAGTGAAGCTTGCTCCTTTTTTAAGGTATTTTGTAACTTTCCAGAGAGAGTAATCCGTAGCGAAGGATGGTGTTAACTCTCTCAGGAAGTTAAAAGTTCTTTCATTACGGAATTCAGTAATTTTATTTGTTGTAATTCTATTGACTTTTTCGAAATACTGTCTGTCTTTATAGAATCTTGATTTTTGCCATTTAAATCTGGCTCTTTTCCTTTCTCTGATCATCTCACGTAGTTCAGTGGGGAGGTTGAGACCATTGTTGGTGTATTTCATTATTGGGGATGCATCCGAGGCAGCCGACCTGATTAGGTTGCTGATTAATTCAGTTTCCTCCTCCAATTTAGGAATTGAGTTTATCTCGCAAATACTGATCGATTCGTTCAGTATATTGCGAAACAGGTCCCAATTCGTTTTGGAGTTGGTAATTTGATTTTTACGCTTTAAAATTACAGAACTATGAATCGCCATTTTGATAGGAATGTGGTCCGACGACATTTCAATTTCGGAACCTACTGCTAGGTAATTTTTGGAGATATTCCTAACAACAAAGAAATCTAGGATATCCGGTTGTTTTAACGGATCTGACGGATAATAGGTGGGGAATCCATCGGTTAATGTTTGGGCCGATATGACTTTAATTGCCTGTAGCAGTTCTTTTCCCCTTGGATTTTCCGCTCTACAAGAAAAGCTATGGGACTTTGCGTTATAGTCCCCAGAGATTATAAATCTATTTGGCATGTTGTTAAAAAATTTGAGAAAAGCTTCCTTATTTGTGCCTGGGCAATTTGGGGGGCAGTAGACTGTTGCGATGTAAATTTCTCCAATGTTGGTGAAGACTCTGACCCCTACTGATTGGAAATTGTCAGTTTTTACGTCCAATTTTGGGTCGTAAAAATGCTTGATTGATTTTTTGATTAATAGGCCCACACCCCCTCTACAGTTATCACTGGGGTGGTCGACCTGGTAGAAAAGGTATCCGTTAGGCTTACCATAATAGTGCACCCCTTGAGCCAGGTGAGTTTCGGTTAACATAAAAATGTCGTAATCATTATCAAGTACATATGTTAGAATCTCCGCAGACCTTTTATTAACGCTATTACAATTGAAACACCCTATTTTAAGAACGTCCATTAATCCTATTGGAGGGTCCCGGTTGGTTCATGAAACTGGCGACTGTGTTCTCCATTCTGGACATCCTATCGCATAGGTTACCAATGGTTAGCATTAACTGGTTCATCATAGATACCATGTCAGGTTGAACAAAATTGTTAGTTGTATTATTTTGAAGATTATAGTTATCTTTCTCTCTCTCATCGTTATTGATTTGGTTATTTAAATCTTTACTTTGATTTCCCTTTTTATTAGGGAGGTCAGGAAAATTTCTAGAATTTTTTTGAATATTTATTATTATTTGTAGACATTTTTGTAGTAGACTTTTTAGTTCTAGACATTTAAATGTAGACTAAAAAATATAGACTTTCTGCTTGTGGACATTTTTGCTGTAGACCTTGTGTCTGCATACCCTCAGGGCTCATGTTAGAATGGACAAAGTTCCTTTTGATTTAAATATTTCCAATGGATCATCATACAGGGTACAAATTTAAGCATTTCAATTTATGTTTCCTCTTCAAAATTTCATGTAGACCACGATCTGTGCAACAAGAATCACTGAAAACAACCCCCAACCAAGATATCAATGTTTGTATTTAGGATTGGTTATAAAAAATTTGAATTTCTTGCTCTCATGAAAAACGGGAGTGGACTTGAATCAAATCGCGCACTGCAATGGTTTCAGCAGGCTTTTCAATTGAGCAGCGCTCCTTCCCTACCCTGTTGAAAAGAGTTGTTGTTCAAAGAGTAAACAAAGTGCAATAGCTGACCCGAAGCGCCAAGATGAAAGTTGTCATATTTTAATACTGAAGACCTTCATGGTGGCATTTATTGCACGGTTTAACTCAAGTAGGTTAATATTTTTTTATGAGCAGGCAGTTTGAATTTATTCATTGAAAAACAAACATCATAATTAAGAGTTACTCTTTGTAATTTTCGGTGCACCAATTGTGTTCTAAATGGAATTTTAATGAAAAAACATTTATCCTAATGCTTTAATTAGCACCTTGTCTCGTGGTCCATTCAAAGTCATGAAGCGCTAATAGAGGTTTACAAATAGACATGTTTATGCCCAAAAAACTGTGAGTAAATGAATAAAATCAGGAGGAACTATGTTGCACGTAAATCAGATGCATATAAATCTTTGTTCCCTTTTATTTAATTCATCGGTGAATAATTCGTATCAGTACAAATACTTCCAAATATATGTGGTGTCTTAATTGTATATCAAGTCAGTTTTTTGTCAGTTCACAGATATTTCAGAACGGCAAAGTGGGGTGACGTATTTTTCACTATTCAACGCTTAAGCCTTGAATTTCGTTCTGTCATGCAAAATTACAGCTCAAAATAAACGTTTTCCTATTACTAATATTTTTTCTGTCTGTTAATAGAAACATGAAGAAAAACAGAAGAAGTACAATTTGACGCTGAAAGAAATGATTGAAAGAAGGAAGATGATCGCCAAAGCAAGAGCTCAACAGTCCTTTTTAGCTGTGAAAGCAAAATACCAGAAGAAAATCAAAAGTAAAAAGTAAGATATCTTCTACTGGGCTTTTCACTGATTTTGGAAGCTCTTTTAATAACAAGTTCTGAAATTTTGAAATTCTGAACTTAGCATCTCTTTTTAACTTTGAAAGTAAAGTATCAGAAGAATCCCGAAAGAGAAGAGTGACCCCGAAAGAGACCTTCTGCTTGGTGGTGATTTATTTATCGCTAAAGCTTTTTGCCAGAAAAGGAACTTTATTTTAAACCACACACAACCATACATGCCTTGATTGCCTTGTAACCATAACATGTGGTTTTTCTTTATGAACTGTGCCAACCATAAAATTACTTGTCATTGTGATAAATAAACCTTTTATGTTTAATCTCATGCAAAATGTGATTTAACAGTTTCTTTGTCAGAAGTTCTGAAAGATAGATTTTTGTTCATACTGGCGGCTATTGTCCGTTTTTTGTCCTACAATCTTCAGATTGTAGAACAATTGTTCTTGAACAATTTAAAAACTCTGGCTGAATAGTAATGGCAAGATGGAATAGGTTTCAATCCTGATCCAAGCTTTTTCTTTAATTTTTTATGTGACAAATTAGGCCTCATCCTAAGGTGGCTAATTGGATGCATATCTGCAGTAGAAGACTATCTGCATTGAGTTTCCCTAGTAGTCCTATGATACAGTAAGACCTCAAATTATCGGATCGCGAATTAACGGATTCCGCAATTCAATGGATTTGGCCTCTGGTCCTGTAAAATCTGATAAACCGAGGTCTTACTATAGTCTTCTTTTGCAGTACTGTGTCCAATTACAAAGAGGAGAGATGATGAATCTAAGAGCAAGTCACATGTTTAGAACAGAATTTTGCGTGAAGCAAAGTTTTTGAGTGTAGTGAAATGCACCGAATCATCTCCCACAAAAGTAGAAGATTTGATGAACTTTCTTCTCCACTTTAAGCTTCTTTATTGTACGTTTATAATTTTTTTTTTGGCGTGCTGAGGATTGGTCCCTCTTTCTTCTTGAACAATATTCTTATCGCTCAACCATTCTTCTTAAAAGAACAGTAAAAACATCATCCATCTACCACTGTGAGCAATGCACCGTTTGAATAAAACAGAAGCATCAAGATTTCTCAAACCATTTCTTAGCTTGTCGGTCAGATTTTGAGGCCCTGTGTCATCAAAATTTCTTCTGAGCCATGAACAGTTGTTATTTTGCCACAGTATTACTTTTGTTCTCCCTCGCATTTTATCCTACAGCGTTCTTGTAAGATTTTATTTTTTGTGCAAGTTTCTAACCAACATAAGAAAACCTTGCTTTTTGAAAATTTGGAGAAACTGAAAATCCTAGCTAACTTTCACAATTCACCAAAAGAATGCCTCTATCCAATAAAATTTCTCAAAATCATGTGGCGTTTATGCAGAGAATAATTTTGAAATCATGTCGCCACACCATTATTAGATAGTACTCTCAATTTGATCACTCGTCAAATTGCCAACAAAAATTAATCATGCTCTCAAATACCTTTTCCAGATACCATAGAATTCTGCGCAAAGATAAAGTGAAACAGCAAATAAAGGATTTTGAAAAACTGAAAGAAGATGATCCAGAAGCAGCTTTGGAACAAATGAACCAAATTGAAAGAGTGAGAGCTGCAGAACGAGCAACTTTGAGACACAGAAACACAGGTCGTTGGGCTAAAAATATGGCGATTCGAGCTAAATATGACAAAGAGGTAGATTTCTTTAAATTTTCCTGTAGTTTTTTTTCTCTAAGTGCTAAGAAATAACCTCAATCTAAAAACTCTTCATTGAAAGTGTGCTTCTACTCATCAAGCCTAATAAATATCTTGATGGCATGATTGCTTCTCCAATGCTCGCAGCACAAGCAATTTTTCTGAAAAAGCTTCTTCTCAAAAATCCTTGAATGTGAAAAATGAATTAACAGTCACTGAATAATTTTGTTGAGTTTTTTGTCATGTCAAGCTGTTACAAAAGCAACACAGTTTTCAACCTAAAATTTTTTTGTTTGGAATCTGAGGTCTAATTCAGAATTTTAGAAAACTCGGTCAAAAGAAGAACTTTTGCAGGGTATTTATCACCCTAGAATTAATGTGTATTTTGTGAGAAATGCGACAATGATATTGTGTCTCTATGATGACTTTTATCTCTTGAATTCTTTTTGTGTTGAGAAATTTAACAAATTTGATTAAAAATTCATAATGCATAAGAATTGCAACTGTCGAAAAATTTGATAGTGTAGGGAGCAGTTCGAGTTGAGGCCTATCACACTTCACCTTGCCATCCGCTCTCTATTTAAAAATATATTATTTATCATCAAAGGCAGCAGTGGCTTAAATGAAATACTGTACAGTCCTATTTAATGAGTCGTCTTGGTTACTGATTGACAGGTATTTCAATTTTTTTCAGGCTGTCTTAGAGTATTTGCAAAATTTCTTCGTAAAATTTGGAAATTTCTATCTATAGGTTTTTTCAGTTAATGTATAGAGATTTCAAGGCTATGTTTCGTAAGTTAAATTAAGACACCATTTCATAGCGTAAGTTCTTATGTTTTTAGAGTCGACAAGTATTAGCTGACCAAATTGAACAAAGCCGTTCGCTAACACAGAAAATGCAGACTAATTCTAGCGATGAAAGTGACGGCGAAGAACTCGAGCTTGAGGATGCAGCAGATAATCCATGGATTGATAAGGATGAAAAGGATGCAACAAACGAGGCAGACAAATTTTTCAGTGGCTATCGTAAGTATTGGACGGACAAAAATAAAGATGTAACTGAAATTGACATCAATGTAAGCGCGGATCAAGATAAACGGAGAAACCAAGAAGTGACGTTAGATGCCAGCAACAAGGAAACAGGTGACAGCTCTGGAAAGGACAAAAGTCCAAAAGCAAAGAAGAAGAAGTCAAATACATGGGTTGTTAAACCCTCCACCAACAAAGAGGTTGAAGTCAAAGAGTCTGACAAAGATTCTAGTCCCACAGTTGCAAAAAGTCCTGCCAAAAATAAAAGCTTCAAAGCCAATTTAGCAGACTTCGATAATGCTAAGCCTAGTAGTGAGTCTGCAGCAAAAAAAGCGGATGTAAACATCGACCCTCTGAACATCATCAAAGTGAATCCAAAGGCAATTAAGTCAGGCTTTGCCCGCGATTTCTCAGCTTGTAACATCATTGATGATGATGAGGATGCTGAGATCACTGAAGATCCACATTTAACGATTGCTGAAGCGTTTGCAGATGATGATGTTATTGGGGAATTCAGGTATGTATTTTTTAGACTCAGTTATTCTGAAAAATATTTTTTGGGTCATTAACAACACCGATCGCTTTCCTATACCCTCTGTGAATCCTATAGAATATCACTATAAGAAAGGCGGAAGAATTCCTGTGATTTAAGTGCACTCTCTACCTGTCAAAAATGCAAGAATTAAAAATTACTGAACGAACTCATTGCACTCTTTTGTAGAATCTTTCAAGTGAATCCTGAGTAAATAGCTTTGTATATCTCCATAATTTCTATTTTTGGCAAATCATGAGTTTCTTCGGATTTCCCTCTCAATTAAATTAGATGAGCAGAAAGTGGATCCATATCTGTGGAGTACATGATCAAATTTTGAAATTTGTAGGTCAAGCTCAACCGAAAGAATGTCATCGGTCGATGCTAACAAGTGATCGATGAAATTTTTGCCCGTACTTTTGTCTGCTTAACAATGCTAATATCCTAGATCAATTGTATACGTAGGTCTTTTTTCTCTCAATCCAATTTTTTTTTAAAGAAACTCAAATAAATCTGATAGTTTGTCTTACTTGGATCTGTAATGATACTTTTAATCCATTGATAAAATATCGAAGTTTTGAAGTAGAGTGATTTGAAGTTTTAATCTGCTATTCTCAGGACCAAAAAGTGTCAGGTTATAGTGTATTTTTATGTCCTCTATCCACATGAAAGTGAATTAAGTTACTCAAAATTATCCGTACCTGGACCAATATCAGGTTTTCAAGACAGGTTTTTTAAGCTTTAAAATTGAAGCACCATATTTTCAACTATTGGATACAAAATTTTAAGTAAGAAAGAGTATACAACTATAACCCCGCAAAAATTCCTTGCTACCAACCCATTGGATTTTTAGGGATTTCGAAAGCCATTTCCTCAGCTAAAATTAAATTAAATGCCAAACAGGAATATGTAGGCATTGCAAATTATTTACTTACTCTCCAAAAATGACTGTAAAAAACTGTGCAACTGCCCCAATATATTTCTTATCCGTCTTTAGTCTGAAATTTTCATTCTGTTCTCTCATTTTGTCTTTAGAGCGGAGAAAGAAGAGGAGAATAAGAAATCCGAAATCCCTGAAGTGGAAGTTGGCATGCCTGGATGGGGTTATTGGGCTGGTCACAAAATGCAACCCAGCCAAAACCCTCGCAAAAGACGTCGTAGGATTATAAACTTGCCAAAACCGCCACCTCGGCTGGATCAGAACAAAGGACGTGCAATTATTTTTGAAGAAGAATCTCAATCTGCGCAGGCTCATCAGGTATAATTTGCTTTTTTGATTACTATTACTTTATTTAGTGTCCCACAGACTGTTTATAAACCATGTAATGTAAGACAGTAAGTTGGAATTTTTTAGCCAACGTCCATTACAAATCCAGGAAATTGGAAATCTCAATAGGTACATGTAATCTCATGTAATGTACCACCATAGATGCGTTGTTAATGATGTCAACTGAAGTCAGCAACGTAGGTCTTTTCTACAATAGCGCTCCACGGTGAATAAATCAATTTTCATCATATCTTAGCACGCACATGCCAGAAGCTCTTGGATTTCTTCCATTTCCTATCATAATAATATCTACACATGTCCTTTAAATTAAATTCAGGAATAGAACTTCTCAAAAGTGCTCAACTGTGAGCCCATCAACTTACCAAGCATCAAAGTTCTTGATTAATAGGCTTACTTTTGAACATTTCCAAGAAGTAAAAATTCCTGGGTTATAAGATTGAAGGCATGTGCAGATATTATTTTGATATTATTTGGAAGACACACGAAAGCATATTTGGATTATTTCTTGATAAGATTATTTCATCATAAACTGATTGATTTTATCGATACCCTTCATGAATCGCAGAAAAACGCACGGTTTTTTGAAGCCACACGGAAAAAAATTAAATGTTGATTTAGCATTTATAATGTTAAAAAGATGTCCGACAAGTTTCAAATGCTGATTTTACATTTTAACAAATGCTAACTTAACTTTGCCCGCTGCAAAACGAACAAATTAAAATGTAATGTTGGCATTTTTGTAATGTAAAATCAGCATTTGAAACTTGTCGGACATCTTTTTAACAGTGTAAATGCTAAATCAACATTTAATTTTTTTCCGTGCAAACTGTTTGTTTTCTTCTTACTTTTTTGCTCTTCCAATAAATAAAAAAAGTCACTCACTGGAATGATACAGTTTTTGAATTTGAATTGCAATTTATAATGACAATTCAATTCATTAAAAAGTAAACGAATGCCACATTTAACGCCAGACAATGCAGCCCTGGATCCTTCCTTCTCAATGCTGACTCAGGCGCGCGCAACCCCCCCCCCCCCCCCCTCTAGAACGTTGGATTTTTTTAATTTATTTTTTACTTCCAAATATTTTCATCTCCTTCAGTTCAGTCAAGTTCTGCGATTCTGATTGTAACTTTTTTCCCCACTACTTTTTCATTTCTCCTTTGGTTGTTCGAATTGATTTATTTTTGCTTATTGTTTCAGATTGATGCAATTCCATTCCCATTCAAATCAGTCGAAGATTACGAAAAAAGTGTTCGGCAGCCAGTAGGGAAAGTGTTTGTACCCACAACCGCCAGTAGGAAGTTAACCGCTCCACCTGTTGTAACCAAATTAGGAACTGTAATCGAACCGATGGATTCATCTCAGTTATTGAAAACTGATATTTTAAAGTTAAATAAATGAATGTTTTATTTTAACGCTTGTCGGTCTATTTCAACCAATTCCACTGGTCAACACGGGTTGGTCTGCCAAAAAAGTAGGAATTGAGGCCAGGTTGATTTTAGTGCCTGATGATTCTGAACCTGACCTTTATTTTTCTGGACCAGTTTAGTCTTTTCTAAAAAAGTCTTAATTTTCTCCAGAAATCAAACTTTGCTGTGTTAAATTCAATCACCCAAAAATTCTGAGCCTAGCGAAGAGAAATCAAGGTCATTTCTGGATTCAGCAGCCTAAAATATGAAGCGAATTTTGCTGAACAATGATGTACCATTACCTTTTACCTATCGTCCAAAAAATAAAGTCATTGTCAGTCATTAAAGTACCTTTTCCCCCTCTTTGCTACAGTTCATTTTTAATTGACTAAGAGACATTTTTAAAAGTCTTCTTTGAAGAAAATTCGCTCCTCACTTCAACAATCATAGGCCGCAGTAATTAGTATCTGAAAAAATTTAACATGAAAAACAAGCTTGTTTGTCGGCAAAATTTCCAAGCAAAGATGTTGAAGTATTGATGTTTGAAAGCAAGTCAGTACGTAATGCTTATTTTTACTGTTATCATATATTTTTGCTGCGATCTATCAAAAGTCACCTGCAAACTGTTTGGACTGACTGTCTCTTGTTTGCAGATGTGGAGCATGGTGATGAGTCTTAAACTAACAAGACAGGGAACGAAGAGCAAACAGATATCTAAACTTATCTCTTTAAACTTTGCTTTGAGTCTGATCAGGTGCAATCATAGTCATGTAATATCTTGAGACAGAGCATTTAAATTGAGCATACTGATTAAGTAGGGTAACAAACTTCCTAAAAGTTAGCATACAGATGGCCGAAGTCAGGAAATGCATACCTGTAATTTTGACATTGGAAGTCTCCGCTCATGTTTTAATTTTTTCAAAAGAAAATGAACAAATAGCTTTTCTTGAAATTTTGTGTGAATTTTCCATCCGCATTCATAAATATTTGCAGAGAATTTTAAGAAGATATTTTGGTTGGTTCTCTTTTGTGAAAATGAAATAAATTTCACTGAAAGATTTCAAAATATTGCGATGGACGAGTGCATTTTTCGACTTCAGCCATCGATTGCTGTTCAACTGAGTGGATGCAACAAAAAAAGTAGGCGGAGACTAAGGACTATCTACTATTTGTAGGAGACTTGTGGTGTTGACCAGCTACATAAATTCGCAAATATTGGTGGGGATGCACAAACAATGGGAAGGGTAGCCTATGGCAGGCCAAAAATCAAAACGCATGTGTGCAGAAAAGTTGTGCATTGGCATCACTTTGGAGCCTACCAAAGGGTTCTTTTCTCTATTTCTTTAGATTATGCCCTTCGGTCTAGTGAAAATTAACATCCTTTTGTCTCAGCATTTTCACAAGATGCTTTTTGGCTTGACATAGATTTTCTTGAATAAAATATCTGGAAGAGATCAAGTAACACTTAGCAAATGCAAAAAAAATTGATCAGACAATCTTTGCAGTAATGTGGGAGCATAGCTTTGTCACCTTGTTATTTAGCAACTAGTGACTGGTCTCTGCAGCGGTAGAGTCATATCTAGGGGATTTCAATTTACTGATTTTTCAAACAGGAAGTACCTATCTGTGTTGCAATTTTCTGCTACCTTTTATGAGTTTCAAACCTCATGTATACGAATAATTTTCTCAGGGCCTGTTTTTTTTATTTATTACCATGAATCCTCGCTTGGACCTTCATCTCAGAGAGAGAACTTCAACTGCCTCTCTCTGTAAGTGGTTAATTAGACGACAGCGGAAATATATCTAGACGGTGGCTTGCATTGAATTTTGCTCTTATCATGGAAACCAATTTATTCTGATTAAACCCTAGCAACTCAAATCCACCATTAAATTGGCGAATTAATTTGATTTTTGCATGCAGACTGATTGATGAATTAATTCTTCTATGATTCCGACACGATGATGTCAAACTCAGCCACAGATAAGGTCTTCGTGTAGAAAATGCTTGTGGAGACTGCCGCAGATAAAATTTGAATTTTAGCGCCATACAGTCTAAGTAAGATAAGGACTTCTGATTGGTTGACAAGATTTTCTGCATGTTCGGCACCAGAGTGAAAAGCACTGTGACTCCACGATTAAAGCAACTTAAATTTTCTCCTCCGTGTTTTAAAAAACTTTACGAGATTGAAAAAATTATAATAATAATTCTAGATTAATATCTAAGGTATTAGTAATGACCATAAGCCCGTTTGAGTCGCGTGCGGGCTTGTTTCTCTGTAATTTTTTTTAGTACTTTTATTCAGTTGTTTACCAACTTGTTAGAGGCACCGCTTATCAGCTGATTTTTGCACAGGAACGCATGTGCTCCGAATCTACAGCTTTTCGTCCAATGTTCTCCGCTCAGTTACTCGCGAGTGGTTGAACTTATTTATCGACATTTTAGATGTGTTTCAAGGATCAAGCTCCAGAATGGAGGAAGTGAGTGCATTCGAAAATCATTATTTCGAAGGTGTTGAAAAGTTGCTTGAGATATGGTTCACTCAAACAGAATCGAACCCAACGGGGGACTTGAGAAACATACCCCGGTAAGTGACTCACCCTTTGCTTGAATTCCAGTTATTTACACCCGAAAAATGGCCGGTTTTTAGTTCAGTGATTGGCTGTGTAGTTTTACTTTCGGAAATTTTCGTTAATTTTGGAGTGATCGTGCCGCTTTTCTTTTGAAGATAACGGCGCCGATCTTGCTGCTTGGATTGGTCCTTTGTTTGGATATGAAAGCTTTTCCCTTATGCTTGTTTGTCCGGGTTTTATGGCTCATCTTTGATTCCCCATGAATACGAACCTACTGACACAACTTTTTTACCCAACGTTGAAAGGACATTCGTTTTTCAAGCATCCTTTTTCAGTTCCTCCTCAGATCTTTTCCCTCACCATTTTACATTTTTCATGAATCTCTAGTTGCATTAACTTCAACAAGATTCTCGTATTGATACACTCTCATTCTGCTCAGTCTAGTAAATAGCGACTTAAACATGAAGAGGAAGACTACGTAATCTATGAATTCCAAACTGTAAATTTGATTATCGCACAGGATTTTAAAATTATCTTTGCAAGTAGTTAATATTGCCCATTATGTTACCGAGCATGCCATGGATGCTGTTCGGCTGCAAATATGCAGAGTTTCTCTCACCTAGGTAACTTGGATATCAACAAGAAAATGTTTCTCTTTTTTAGTTCTAGAAGTATGAGAATCACAGATTTTTTCAACTTTTATTTGTTCGCGCATTGCTGCTCTATTCTCAGTCAGTCTCTGCCTTTGCATTGCAGGGTTTATGAAGTTCAATCTGCTGGAGAAAACCTTGTCCTTCAGCTCATATTTTTTACCTTGACCGTAAAGGGTCAATGTCGAAGATTCATGTTGACTAATTTTGAGCTATTTTATCGTTTTTAAAGTAAAATGGCTTTTAAATACTCAGTAAATTTAGCCCAAGTTTTTACTTTAATATTTTTGTGGTACCTTGCCATCGTTGCCCAATTTCCAGTAAATGAAAATAAATTAATCGGCACAAGATCTGTTTGCTTTGGAAACCTTATTTGGTTCTGGTGAAGGGGAAACAATTAAATAAATTTACAAATGAGAAAAAGAAAAACTTCAATTATGAATTGAATGCTTCTATGAGGTATAAGTACCCTGATGTGTAAGATCAAATCAGATGATACTTGAGTTAATTTCCCAGAAATGGTGGCAACAAGTTGCAGGTTTGCTGAGGAGAAATTTTAAAGGAATTTGCTTGAGGAGCTGTAAATGTATCGGGTGCAAGAATTCTCACATGCCCTTTTTAAAAAATAATAATACTCTTGGATGATTCTCACAGAGAAGTGGTTTGGCGTTACTTGTGGCGTCACTTTTTCTGATTCTATTAGGATTTGAGGTCAATCAGGATTTAATCCCAATTTCATCAAGATTTGAGGAAAAATCGGTCGTAAAATCAGGATTTGAGGAAAGTTGGCCGTCCCATCGGATTTTTTTATCGAGCTATTTTTGTGAAGTTACATTCGCCAATTTTTCTCCGCAAAAAATTAGGATTTGATCAGGATTTGGATAAATTATGAAATCAGGATTTAGCAGTCAAAAATCAGGAAAAATCAGGATTTTTCAAAATGAAGTAAAACTAGACACCCTGATTTCTCTCTACTAGTGTTATAGTAAAAAAAAACGTTATTGTTAGGAGAGGGGGCGTTTGAAGAGAGGAAATTTCTCACAGAGGAGGTCTTGAATGTAAAAATTGACCTTCTCGAGGAATTTCGGTTCGATCCTGTGGATTTTTTTCTCTCTTCCAGGGAAAGTTCTCCGTAAGTTTTGCACCATCGATTCAAAACTGACGAAAATCGTACCCGATTTTTTCTCTAATCAGTGTGATTTTAACGAAGTGTCTAGGCCTCAAGCTCTTATTTGTAATCAGAATTTCTCATGTAATTTCTGAGAAAAATGCTCTCTTATCGTCCATGTCACTCAAGTTTTGTCAGGCGTCACGTGCTCAGATCATACCCCCGGGGGAGGGTGTAAGAGTGGAAGTTCAACTTTGTACACTGCCGTGCTAAGGAAAAACGCCGTATGAACATTCGAGAGTTGCTAAATTTCCTCCAATTTAATGTCCATTTTCAAGGATAATAATGAATATTTTCTCTTTTTTAATGTAGATCTGATAGCGAATAAAATTCCTCGAAAAATTGGAGGATCAATATTCACAGATTTCCCTAAACATTCGTATTTAATCAAAGGAAATTTGGCAACGTCTAAAGGCTCATACGGCGTTCTTCCTTAGCATGGCAGTACACTCGTACGAAGAGATTTTCGCGTCTTATTCGAAATCAAAAAAATTTATACTTGCTTACCTCTAAAACTGCCGTGCTAAGGAAGAACACCGTATGAGCCACCAGACGTTGCCAAGTTTTCTCCGATAAAAACCGAACTTACTGGGGAAATTATGAATATCATTTTTCAAAATGTTCTGACAATTTCGCACGCAATTTAATCTATAATATCTGAAAATGTTAAGGACAAATATGTAGGAATTATGTCAAAAATACACGTTTTATCGAGGGAAATTTGACAACTCTCGAATGTTTATACGACGTTTTTCTTTAGCTCAAAAAAAATTTCACGGAATTTTGCCTCCCTTAACTCGGGACGAATCCCCTCAAAGCTCTGTTCTCACCATCAAAATGCAGAGTTGCCAGTCAGGGAAGCCCGGGAATTATCAGGGAATTTTAAAAAGTCCGGGAAAAATCGGAACGGTCAGAGAAAATGACGAAAATGTCAGAGAAAACCGTCAAAACCCCTTCATTTGCGTTTTCGAGTGGGTTTGACATTTCGAACAACAAATTTTGCGTATGTCTAACGATGCCCTTTTAAAAATCCAGTATTTTTTCAATTGTCAAAGAATTTTACCAAAATGTGTTAAGGAAATCAGAGAAATGTCAGGGAATTTAATTTTCCAAATTCTGTGGCAACCCTGAAAATGGAAATGCTGAATGAAGGAATTTATCGGAACTCGCGGCCTCGCGGCATGATTAGCCTTTCCATAGATTTTTAGCTTTATCTTGAGTTTCTATCTTTATCGCGGGGAATGGGCTTAATATTAGCCTTTCCATAGATTTTTAGCCTTATCTTTAGTTTCTATCTTGATCGCGGAGACTGGGCTTAATAGCTCGAGCTTTTTCTCAACTTGGCGATCCATCGATTTTTGCCGCGCTTGCGATGACACTGGAGGTCTCGGGGACCGGCGAAGCATGCTAAAAACCAGACGGGTAGGCGGCGGCAGGGGTCAGCCATGGGTTCATCAATCATAGTTGTCGACGGACAATTTATCGCGAGGAGCGAACAAAAGCCCAAATGTACCGAGAGGTCAAGACGCGCAAGTCTATGAAATTGATGCCAGGCTGGCGGACAATCCTTTCCCACGATATCTCGAAACTCGCACTGGAACAAAAACACATTGGATCTAGAGCCCAGACTCTTAAAAACATCTACAAGAAAAAGTACTCTTGATTCGATCGAAAATTTGCTTAAATCAAGAACCAAGCCTCTTAATTTGAGCGGATTTCCTTTTGATTTAAGCAAAAATCTGATTGAATCAAGAGTATTTTTTCTTGTCAACGTTTTCAAGAGTCTGGACTCTAGATCCAATGTGTTTTTTTTTCCCAGTGTGGCATTTTGACGGCGTAGGTCCGCAATCACATATCTCGTTTGCTGTGTCTGAAAATTTCCGCCTCTATGTTATTTTTTTAAAGGGGAACAAATCGGCACCATTTCCTTGATGATTTTGCAGAATTTTTTTCGCACAGAGAAAAAAAATCACGGCAATTTTAAAGATTTGCCTTTGAGTAGCTTTCCGTTTAAAAAATAAGCAGGGTTGCCACAGTCAGGGAAAACCGGGAAGTGTCAGGGAAAATTTGTTAAATCACCTTCACTTGCTTTCTAGAATGGGTTTGAGGTTTCGAACAACAAATTTTGCCTGAAAAATATTTTCAATTATGCCTTCTTAACCATCAGTCAGATCTTCAATTGTCAGGGAATTTCGCCAAAATGTGTCTGGGAAATGTCAGAGAATTTCATTTTCCAAATTCTGTGGCAACCCTGAATAAAGTATGACAGGAAGTCTGCGACGTCGCAGACCGAGCTATGTGATTGCCGACTTACACCGTCGATTTTCTCTTACGGTTAAGAGTAGGCTGTTATTATATCTTCGTGGAGGGATCTCGATTAAACGGCTATTTTTATCGTCCGGGGAAAAATACAGTCAAGTCTCGATTTTCCGCGGTTTAATTGAAGGGTTTGGAGGACAAGACGCATAAGTGAAGTTTTTGAAGAAATCGAGGCATCAATGATTTCATGTAAAACTAGTCTGAATGTATCTTCTGTGAAAACTGACGCTCCGAAATTCCAATTTTTAAGCATCAAAAAGGCAGTTCGCCGTAAGAATCCACGTAACATCGAAACTTTAAACATTTCAACACGTTATTCACGTCCTGTGATGCAATTAAATTGGCCGAGTCGTTTTTATCGGTGCGATTGAATGGAGCTCATATGATGATTTGGATTTGGACGAAGTGTAATTGAATGTACGATTGACAGCTACAACTGCAGAGAGTAGGGCAACCTTTTTTTCTGAGTAACTAGCGATTCAAAGTGACGTTTATTCCGCCCCAGAACGACCCTACCGCGTGAAAACACATATTACTGTCAAAAAATATACCGAAAGGCCGCAGAAGTCCGCCAGTTATCGATTTTCTTCCCGCCACAAACTGGAACCATATTATTTACGGAGAGACTGTAAGTCAACAATCGTCCATTTAGGCCAGGAAAAATCGAAGACTTGCCTCCGTGCATGAATTGGTAGTTAGCAGGGTTGCCACAGTCAGGGAATACCGGGAAAACCGGGAAATGTCAGGGAATTTTAAAAAGTCAGGGAAAACCGGGAAAGTCAGGGATAACGGCGAAAATGTCAGGGGAAATTTGTTGAATCTCCTCTATTAGCTTTCTTAAATGGGGGTTTAAGGTTTCGAACTACAAGTTTTGCCTGCAAGCTATTTTCAGTTATGTCATCTTAACCATTTGCCCTATCTGCAATTGTCAGGGAACCCTACCAAAATGTGTCAGGGACAGCAGGGAAATGTCAGGGAATTTCTTTTTCCAAATTCTGTGGCAAGCCTGAGTTAAGGTGATTCGTCAAGCTCAAAAGACGTGTTCGAACTGGCGTGCGATATATCGCATCTTTTATTAGGTAAAAAATCTCGGCAGATTTTGAATTTTTAGCAAAACGAAAGACGATAGCTCCTGCGCATGAGCATAAAAAATCATTCTAAACCCGAAAATTGGCAAAATTCGGAGAAATGAAAGTAGAATAGTGTTAGGAAAAAAAACCTCGCATTCGATTCAGCTATCGATTTCCGTGTCGAATGCGAGGATTTTTTCCTAACACTATTCTGCTCTCATTTCTTTGAAGTTTGCCAATTTTTGGGTTTAGAATGATTTTTTATGCTCATGCGCAGGAGCTATCGTCTTTTGTTTTGCTAAAAATTCAAAATCTGCCGCGAGATTTTTTACCTAAAAGTTGCGATACATCGCACGCCAGTTCGAACACGTCTTTTGAGCTTGACGAATCACCTTAAGGGGAAGGAAATCGTCGCGTTTTAAAAGAAAATCATTGGCCGCAATACCGAGGCGTGAATGAGCGACTATCGATACTTCCCCATTCGAAGCTATGATATAGAATCGATTATTAAGGTGTCCGTTGCGCACACCCTGTTTATCGATCCTTTTCCATAGGTTTAAATGGCAGATCAATCGATATATCGCAAAGCACGCCGGTGTTACGAGGGCGAGCCGCGGAAGATGCTAATGACAACGCAAGGCCTGGATGCAACTATACTTGCTCGACGATT
Source organism: Bemisia tabaci (assembly GCF_918797505.1). NCBI lineage: Eukaryota > Metazoa > Arthropoda > Insecta > Hemiptera > Aleyrodidae > Bemisia > Bemisia tabaci. The sequence goes on from NC_092798.1 coordinate 48,392,400, forward strand.
GTCTGTGTTGCATAAACAAAATAATGTAGGCGCACTTGTTTTCAATTACTGGTCGACTGGCAGTACTGCCGTGATAGCGAAGAGAGCAGTAAGTGCATAACGAGAATACGGGCTCAGAAGCTTCTGATCGGAAAATGTTATTAAAAGAAGCCTCCGTTCTTTGTCAATTTGCCTCAATTCGAGTCGGAAAGACTCTTAGAAATCGTTTGGAAGATTGAAAATCGACGAATTTTATTTCAATCACATAAAAAGGGTATTATTCATTTTCATGTTAGGCAAGACAGCCGGAAGTGCACTGGAAAAAAAAACACATTGGATCTAGAGTCCAGACTCTTAAAAACATCGACAAGAAAAAGTACTCTTGATTCAATCAGAATCTAGCTTATATCAAGAACCAAGCCTCTTAATTTAAGCGGATTTCGTTTTGATTCAAGCAAACATCCGATTACATCAAGAGTATTTTTTCTTGGCAATGTTTTCAAGAGTCTGGACTCTAGATCCAATGTGTTTTTTTTTCCAGTGTGCTGTATCCTCTGCATACTTTCGTCATTGCATTTTGGACACACAACAAACACATTTTCAGGCTAGAGATTGGCAGGAAAGGGCGGCAATTTACTTGAAAGCACTGTTTTAATTGGCTCTCTGGAGGTATAAAATCACTTGCGGCTGTTTTGCTTGAAACTGCATTTTTTGCGCACTTACGGCTTTCTCATATGTCTTGTTTTAATACAATTAAAATTAATTTTGCCGTTTTAACTATCTCAGTGATTTCATCAAAAATAAATTAGTTAAATTTTGAAGAAAACTCGATTTCGAAAATTTGACACTTACTGCTCTCTTTGGTATCACGACAGCCTTCCTCACTCCAGCCAGAAATAATCGTAATTTCGCCCAACCGTACTCTTTCCTTGTCGTTTGCCCCCGAGGCAAGTGACAAGGAAAGGCTGGAAAATTTCCCAGGGAAGGCTTGAAAATTGGTCTTTTTCTCGGTCAAAGCTTGGGCCACGTGGAAATCGGAGGGAGAAAAAGGAGAAAATAAAGGCTAGTCCAGGTCCTACTGTCAAGAATTCTTGCTGTGTTTTATTCCCTGAAATTTTAAGGTGACTCCCGTATGAGAACCCAGGGTTTGCTTTCACTTTCTCCTGGATTTTTCGGAATTTTTATAGGAGTTTAGGGCAGATGAAAGAATTTTTCCAACTTAAGAACCATTTTTTACTGCCGAATAAACGTGGATGGTCAAATTTTAAAACAAAACAAAATGGTCTCTGGGGGAGAAAGAGGAGAATTTCGCGGGTTGTGAGGCTGATTTCTTGACAGAGTCCCGGACGAGTTCTCCGAGTTAAACGGATATATTTTCCTCTCTAGTAAATCCGGATTTTTCCGGGCCCTAGACATCATGAGAGTAATTACATCAGTCTAACTGCAGTGCTAAGGAAACACGCAGTATGAACATTCGAATCTCGTCTTGTCTGTGATAAAATATTTATGGCTGAGGAAAGTTGTGAATATCTTTCCTTGACATTTTCAGACACATTTGATCAAATCCTATGAAAAATAAAGATAAAAGTGTCCACGTCCCCGGAAAAAGTGTCTCAACGGAGGAAATTCGGCAACGTCCGAAGGCTCATATGGACTGCATTTTGCAATTTGGAACTATAAATTCTGGCTCCTCTGGAAGAACACGTATGTGCATAGGAAAACTAATGGCACTTACGTTGTTTTTAAACCGGGCTGGAATTTATAGTTCCAAATTGCAAAATGTAGTCCATATGGCGTTCTTCCTTAGCTTGCCAGTAAAAAAAAAAAAGAATTTCAACCCTAATTAGACTGCATTTTGCAATTTGGAACCATAAATTCTAGCCCGGTTTAAAAACAACGTATGTGCCATTAGTTTCCCTATGCACGTAAGTGTTCCTCCAGGAGAGGCAGAATTTATAGTTTCAAATTGCAAAATGCAGTCCAATATTTCCTGAAGACGTATTTTCTCTCGACTTCGAATTTTGGTTGGAGAAAAGTCACAACTATTTGTATTCAAGCTTACAATAATTACTCTTGAATCGATTTTTTTTAAATAATTTAGTTGGTTTATTTGTGCACAACGCGGTCCGTTTAATCAAACATGTATAGGTACCTAGCTAAACACCTCCAAAAACCGGGCAAAAATTCCAGAGCTTCTTACCGTTCACTGAAAAAAAAATTATTGGGATATTATTCTGACTTAAAGCGTCGATTCTTTTAAAAAAAAATTGGTTTTTTTTTAGTTAAAAAAATGTTGCTCTGTCATCGCGTTGAGTTTAAAAAACGCTAACAAAACAACGTTTTTTTAAACTTTAAAAAAACCCAATTTCATGGACAAAAAATTACGCTTTAAGTCGAAGTAATATCGCAACAAAATTTTGTTTCAGTGTTGTTTAAAATGGATCAAATATACATACATACACGGTTTTGGGGGAAATAAGGAACAAGCAATTTTCGGACAGTGATTTACAGTTCCATTTAGGCGATGGGGGACATAATGCGACCGTTTGCATAACTTCATGGGTAGGAAGTTCATTTTCACGACTTTTAAAACAATCAGTGGCGTGGAGTGCTTTGCGATATATCGATTGTTATGCCATTTAAACCTATGGAAAAGGATCGATAAACAGGATGTTCGCAGCGAACACCTTAATAATCGATTCTTTAACATAGGTTTAAATGTCTTAACAATCGATACATCGCAATCAACGCCACGCCACTGAAAACGATTGAAACAATTCCGCGCGGACATTAAGAGCGCCTCATTAATTTGTGAACTCCAGTAGTGAGCAGTTCAAACATTTTGTGATGAGAACGCTTTCAAATTCACGAATACTAGGAAATTCCTCCAAAATTAGCTCGAGTTAAGCCTGTGCAATATTTTGGCGCATTAACTAGACAAAATCACGTACCTTCACTGCGCAGTGTTTAAAATTTCCGCTCCAATTTTATTTGATCCAAAGATACCCAGTATTTTTGCGTGAAACCATTGAAGATTATCACATGATAAACTGGGAAAAAATCCTGTGAAATTGTATGAATGAAAAAATTACACTGAAAAAAAAAATCTCGGTGTTTTTACTATATGAAAAGGGTAAAATTACCAAGAATTCAGGGTTCTATTGATCCCAGTTTTTTCTTGGTAAATTACCCTTTATGGAATTGGTAATTTTACCGAGAAATCTCGGTAAAATGATTGAACTGTCTCGGTAATTTTACTGGACCTTGCTAAAAACGCCAATATTTTTTATCGACTGTGGTAGGATTACCGAGATAAAATGGCAAAGTTACCGGGAATTGATTACCAATAAAAGTGGTATTCTTACCGGAAAAAACAGTAAAAATACCGGTTTTTAGGTAAGCTTACCAGTCTGTCTTGGTAAAATTACCAATAATTGGTAAAAAAAAAGTGAGATGGTAAAGGTACCAACGGACCTTGGTAAAAACGCCGAGAATTTTTTTCAGTGAATTTTTTTCAGCAATTTTTTTCAGAATTTTTTTCAGCATTTTTTTCAGAATTTTTTTCAGAATTTTTTTCAGCTATCCCTTATTTGTGTGAAATTTGGTAGGAAAGTTGCAACGTTGTTGAGACCGACATGCGGCCTTTTCAATCATTCTTGGTGTATTTTAGAGTGAACAATTTTTCAACAGGGCAGAACTCAGTAAAGTGGATCAAGAGTCCTGAAGTGACCTCATAATTAACAAGAAATCGTTCGATTTCTCCTGCTCTCTTCGAGTTAAAGGATATTTTTGGACCGAGTCAAGAAGCGCACATGGCGATTTCTGTACATATTGTTAGATTTTTTCTTTTGTATATTGGTTTACTTACTGAAAAAACACAAATGAGAGAAAATTAGGCAACGCGCAATGTAGTTAGACTTATTTTGGCTAAATCCGTCCATATAAAGGTTTTCGCTTCTCGTTACGGCAGGTGATATTTTCTGCTTTTGATCATGAATATTGATGGCTTGACTGCGGATCACCACTTAGCGTTTCAATCTTTTCTTTATCCTCGGTTTTTCACCGACCGAGACAAAAATCAACAGTACTAACCGGCTAATTTTAGAAACAAAATGAGACCCCTTAGAAAATTCGAAGACAATTTACTGCCCATTATTGTTTCTTTGAGGGAAAGTCAAAATGAAGCTCTAAATAGCCGAATACAGGATCTCTCAAACATGTTTGTCTCTGGCCACTCTCCCTTTTCTTTGCTGCCCCAGTCTAACATCAGACAACATAATACATGACTCATGACTTGTTTAAATGTTCCATGTTTAATATGTAACTTTTTTACCGCCTTAATCGTGCGTACGGACGAGTGTCTATTACTTAGGACTCGGAAAAACGAAGATTAGGTAGGTGATAAGATTTTCAGAGAGTGGAATCCCCCGTTGTAAGTGACAAGTTCTTGAAAAGTCCCGGAGAACAGCATGGTCACAACAGGTCATGTCATCATGATCCAGCACCAGCCTGCTGAAAAAAACACGTTTTTATATGGGGAATGCCCACTGTGACGTCACAAAGCAGTAAATTTTCTCAGTTTTATTCTAACTGTATTTTCCTCCAAATTTCCATCGCAGATAAGAGAGTAAAGAGTACTGTAAGCTCAGCTTATCAATCACTTTCGTATTCTAAAGCAATGAAATTTTCTCGTCCAAATTCTCTTTTCAGAATGAATGCTTGACACCAGGGTCTTGATCATCAGCGGTGATTCAACTTTTCAGCCTGAGCTTACAAGCTTTTCCGGTGTTTATTGTTTTCGTTATCCCCCCCCCCCCCCCGCTCGTCGATCGTGTTATGTCAGTGGAAATTTTTGATCCACGGTTCCACAGGGCGCAGGCAGCGAGAAGTAGACCGCGCGATTTTCAATTTACAATTTTCGTCATCGACGTTTGTCGAGATAAACATGTTTTAAGTTAATGCACGGTGGCAGGGTTGCCACAGTCAGTGAAAATCGGGAAAACCGGGAAATGTCAGGGAAAATGACAAAAATGACGAAAATGCCAGGGAAAATTTGTTAAATCACCTTCATTTGCTTTCTAGGTAGAATGGGTTTGAGGTTTCGAACAACAAATTTTGCCTGAAAACTATTTTCAATTATGCCTTCTTACCCGACCGTCACATCTTCAATTGTCAGGGAATTTTACCAAAATGTGTCAGGGAAATCAGGGAATTACATTTTCTAAATTCTGTGGCAACCCTGGGGTGGGAGTAAGCTAACATAGAGATACTTAGTAAATGCTGAAATACTCGTTTCACTCTTGAAGTTTGGCAAGAAACAGAGCCAAAGCTTATTTTAGACGATATTCCCAAAAAATCTCGTCGGTATAATCTGAATTCAATCTGCTTCTAGCCTTGGCAAAACGTAGTTCAAAATGTGCCTATTGGCATCACTTATCCGTTTTTGGCAAAAAAAAAAAAAAAAAAAAAAAAAAAAAATTAGCCTGAAGCTATAGTTTGTCAGCAAAATGTGCGCAACATCTCGATTTTATTTTGATGCCTTTCTCAAATTCGTGTATCTGAACGCGGTAATTGAGCCCCTGGTAAAAATTGGCGGTAGGAGCTGCGTTTCAAAATACCATAGGAGCTCTTATAGCCGACTGAAGAAGACAATAGAAAATCATATAGCTGGCTGTAGAAAGTGGAAAAAATCATACGGCCGGGCTACACGAAGCGATAAAAAATTATACAGCCGGGCTATAGTTCCTATCGCCTGGCTGTTGCTTTTTCACCATCGGCTTTAAAAGGCTATGAGAAATTGTGTAGGAATTTGTGTGCTTTGTAAATCCTTAAGTTTGTACGGAATCACATTAATATTTACAAAACGCACATTATATTTTCCTTTACTACCTATTTTTTTTTTTTTTTTCATCAATTAAAATGAGAATAATCCATACAGAGTGTGCAAACATTTCAAAGTCATGAGTTGAAAAACGCTGACTCCACGAGATTAAATATTAGAGCCTAACACAAAGCGGAGCGGCGGCACACTGGCGCCTACAAACCTAACATGGATACTTCACGCATTGCGCAATGCGTGAAGTATCCCTGTTAGGTTTGAAGGCGCCAATGCGCGTTCCGCGCTGGCTGCCCGCCCGCCGCGCAGCGGTGAAGCGTACCACGGCCCTTGAAGCAACTATTTCACAATAGAGATGTTGCACAGTATCATACGAAATTGTAGGCGCTCCAACATGTTAGGAATGGCAGGCATCCTTTAAAAGTACGGAGCTTTCCTCGCAAAATAAATCAAGATACTAGGGCCCAAAAAGAGAGGGGTAGTCCAAAAACTCACCAAGTCCTAGCATCCGTAATTAATTAGTAACGTTTAGCATACACTTTATCGCCAGGCTGTTGCTTAACCGCCATCGGCTATAAAAGGCTATAAGAAAGCGTGTTGCCGGCTATAGAAGCCCTTGGAAATATTACAGCCGGCCGTAGGTCTATGGTATTTTGGAACACAGATTCTACTGCCAATTTTTACCAAGGGCGTGCGGTTTTCCTATTCATTGAATGAATAAGTTTGCGTTTGGATACCTCCAGCTTTGTTTTTGAGTTTCGGGTTCGCATATCACATTTTTTCGAGAAGAAATAGTTGGAATTGACCATTTGTTGCATCAAAAGACTATGGTTTCTGACTCAGTGCAGTGTAGGAACAACCTATATGCCGTTAGTGTTCCGATGCAGATAACTGTTAGCATGGATGAGCTAGAAATAGTTGTATACTCCTCATTGCAAAATTTAGACCAAAAACGTACCTCCTCATTGCAAAATTTAGACCAAAAACGTACCTCTTATTGGCATTGTGCATCCGTTTATTTTGTGCCAATAATCTAAAGTGCAATCTGCATTTTAGCGAAACTTGTCAGATATCTCGATGACCATTTACTACCGGTGAAAACTCATTTCGATGTCTATAGTGCGAAACCGCATATCTCCGTTTTCGGCGTTGCAGACTTCCTGTCGTATTTTAATTTCTCCCTGAAAAACTAGTCAACGTAACTTTTTGAAAACTTCCTTGATTTTTCGTTGCGTCAGCAGAATATTCTGTGCAGATGTCAAGGTAAATAGTTGGCCTGTTTTACTCGAGAAAAATAAAGTAGGAGCAGAAATTTCGCAATATCGCTATGGAGATACGTGGTTTCAGACTTGGGCCGTCGATCATAAAATCATCGCACCCGATCGCGCGAATCAGTGGCGTGGCGTGAATTGCGATGTATCGATTGTTCTACCATTTAAACCTATGGTAAAGAATCGATTATTAAGGTGTTCGCTGCGAACACCGTGTTTATCGATCCTTTTCCATAGGTTTAAATGACAGAACAATCGATATATCGACGGTGTAAGTCGGCAAACACCTAACTCGTTTGCGGTGTCTAAAAATCTCCGCCTCTATGTTATTTTTTGAAAGGAGAACAAATTGACATAATTCCTTGGTGTTTTTGCAGAATTTTCTTTGCACAGAGAAGAATAATCACGGAAGTTTTAAAGAATTGCCGTTGAGTAGTTTTCTGTTTAAAAAATAAAGTATGACAGGAAGTCTGCGACGTCGCAAACCGAGTTATGTGATTGCCGACTTGCACCGTCGATATGCAAAACACGCCACGCCACTGGCGCGAATCTGCTGCGCGGCTCCCCTCGCGTCGTTGGCGTCCCGTGAAATCGCGGCTTCTCCCGAAAGATACCGTCTTCGGATTACGTAACTTACGCGTAACTAACATCAGCGGTAACGTTTCTTCCCGTTCGGTAACTTTCATTACGGGATAGAGATTTCGCGAACTTCCCTCCTCCCTCACCCGCCTCCACCTGGCGGTGTTATCTTATCACCAAAGCGGCGAAAAACAAAGTCAGAGTGTGAACGTCTTCTTGCGAATTTATCCACAATCCAGGCGCAATGGGAAGGGGGGGGGGGGCAATATAGCCATCCGCGTCGCGAAAAGTTGAAAGAGACCCGTATCAGGTGTGTCAAAGGTTGAGGCGCGGATATCATCACATGCGTGATGTGTGTCATGGGTGTTCGTCGAAGCGGTTTCCGGTCCTGACCGGAAAAATCGAGAGTTTTCGCGAAGCGTCTATGGAATAAAGTCGTAAGATCAACATGCAAAAGTTGCGAAATGAACGGATTTAATCAGACACTGGAACAAAAGTCGCTTGGATCTAGAGACCAGACTCTTAAGAACATTGACAAGAAAAAATACTCTTGATTCAAGCGGATTTTTGCTTAAATTGAGAACCAAGCCTCTTAATTTAAGCGGATTTCCTTTTGATTCAAGCAAAAATCCCATTAAATCAAGAGTAAATTTTCTTGTCATTGTTTTCAAGAGTCTGGATTCTAGATCCAAGCGACTTTTTTTCCAGTGGAGTCAACGTAACTGCATTTCATGTTGGGTTTGACGTTTCGAACAAATTTTTTTTGAAAACTATTCCTAAATGTCTGATGAACCATCTGGCAATTCTTCAATCGTCAGGGAATCTCACCAAAATGTGTTGTGTCAGGGAATTTAATTTTTTAAATTCTGTGGCAGCCCTGACCAAGAGAACCCCTATATCGTCGTATCTTTCATGCAAAAACGTAACTACCTTTCAGTGTTCTGCCGTGCAACGCAAAAACGCCGTAAACGCCATTTTCAATTTTTTGGAAACAACGTATCATAGCAGAAAAACTTGGGCACCTTGGGACAATGTTTTTACAGATTTTTTTCGCAAATACTGTCAGAAACTTAACCTGAAAATTTCAGGTGCATGGGTTAAACAGTTTTTATTTTATAAAGTGTCAAATTCCAGAAAACGCGGGAAAATCTCGATGGACTTACGGCGTTCTTGCTTAGCACGGCAGTGTTGCCAAATTTCCCCTTGAGAACTGTATTTTTACCGAGAGAATCTTGAGCATCTCCAACTGAGACTTTCAACGATTTTTCCTCTGATGTCATGCAAAAATCAGAAAAAAGACGAAAATCTCGTAGGTTCATTCTTGTAAAAAATGTAATGGAGATGTTGCATGTGTGAGGAATTTGCGATTTGACTGTTAATTCTTATGTAAGAGTTCGCGAGAAACACGATGGTACCACTGGCTTTCTCCGAAATCAAGTCCCAAGCTCAAAAAAAGCTCTCAAGTTGAGGCCAAAATGGAGGGATATCCCACGCTATCCTGAGAGTCCACCTCTACATCAAGACAAACTCCCCATGCAAAGATAGGGAACAAATACATAGGTTGTCCCAAAAGTACTGCACGTTTTTTTCTTATTGACGAACGGTAGTAGATATCAAAATGCGGTTTGTGTAGTCTTAAAGACCGGCCAATTACCGATAAAACAAGACAAATCCGAGCTCTCTAAGTCAAAAAATGACCAAGTTACAGCGTTTTGAAAATGACTTGTAGAGGGGACCCCTACGGGATTTTCAGCTTCTTTTCTGGAAAAAAACAAAGAATTAAGGATTCAAGTGGTTTTATTAAATCAATTTTGCAGAATCTTACCAAGATTACTAGCATTTACTCTTCTTCACTGGATGACTGGACACTAGTTTCCTTCTCAAAATACCCTCCATCACTTGCCACACAGCGCCGCAACCGTTCTTCCCAATTCTTCAAAGATGGTTTTTTCGAATTCTTCTTGTCTAATGTTCTTTAAGAAAGTTTCAACAGCTCTTTTCATCTCGTTGATGGAGTTAAACTTCCTGCCTCTTAAGCCCTTTTTCAACGTAGGAAATAACCAAAAATCGCAGGGAGCAAGGTCCGGGCTGATATCATGTTACCAACTTCATTCGATCGCGACGATTTCTCTGTAGAATTTTTGATCAATCAAATCTTTGTTTTTTCCAGAAAAGAAGCTAAAAATCCTGGAGGGGTCACCTCTACAAGTCATTTTCAAAACACTGTAACTTGGTCATTTTTTGACTTAGAGAGCTCAAATTTGTCTTGTTTTATTGGTAATTGCTCGGTCTTTAAGACTACACAAACCGCATTTTGATATCTGCTACCGTTTGTCCAAAAAAAAAA